>NC_056735.1:763326296-763515624 GCF_019279795.1 Protopterus annectens | reverse complement strand
CCTTTGGAGGGTTGACTGGTAAGTGGGGTAGGGGAAGGGGACCTTGGGGGGGTTCAATTGGGGGGGTAAACTGCCTGCTGTCTATTGTCAAGGTAGGACTGGAACCATTGTATGGAGGATGAATCAAGTGATAGTCATTTTATTATGGTAATGAGAATTTGGTGATTCACCATGTCAAAAGCTTTAGATAAGTCAATGAATAGGGCAGAAGAGAGTTTGTTTAGACTACGGTGTTTGTTGATAGTATCTGTAAAGGAGAGAAGGGCAGTGGAGGTACTATGTGAAGGTCTAAAACCATGCTGGCAGTTAGCTAGAAGGTTATTTTGTGTTAAGTGTTGAAGCAGTTGTTTGTGGATGCATTTTTCCATAATCTTAGCTAGAGGGGAGAGGAGGGCAATAGGTCGATAATTGGAAAGCTCGGTAGATTGGCCACCTTTGTGGAGGGGGATAATATGGGAGATTTTCCATATAGAAGGGATATAGCTTTCAGTAATTCTTAGATATTGGGTTTCCCATCTGTGGGTCTCTAGCTGCTGACTGCTCTGCCCCAGCGTCTTTTGCCCTGCTCCTCCTGACCTGCTCTTAACTTAATCCACTGCTTCCTGGTGCCAAAAGAGCCCTATCCATCTCCAGTAGCCTCAACATCCAGCTGCCCTTTGTTCTGAACCCTCCTTCAAGATTTGAAATAACTCCTCCTGACCTGCTCTTAACTTAATCCACTGCTTCCTGGTGCCAAAAGAGCCCTATCCATCTCCAGTAGCCTCAACATCCAGCGTCCTTTGTTCTGAACCCTCCTTCAAGATTTGAAATAACTCCTCCTGACCTGCTCTTAACTTAATCCACTGCTTCCTGGTGCCAAAAGAGCCCTATCCATCTCCAGTAGCCTCAACATCCAGCGTCCTTTGTTCTGAACCCTCCTTCAAGATTTGAAATAACTCCTCCTGACCTGCTCTTAACTTAATCCACTGCTTCCTGGTGCCAAAAGAGCCCTATCCATCTCCAGTAGCCTCAACATCCAGCCCTTTGTTCTGAACCCTCCTTCAAGATTTGAAATAAGTATGTACTGGACTAAATCTACCTCTTAAACCAGACCTCTATTTTAGTACCACTACAGGGCCCTAAAGATAGCGCTAAACCTAAGCAGCCAGCTGCCTTACCCCTTCTTCCATATCTACCTACCTAACCTCCTTAACCTTTCACTTACCCTCACACACTCTCCTTATATTTTTCTTCATCTTCTCTCTCCACTTACCTATACTTTCCATCTCCCCTTTAGTTTCATCTACAACTCCAGTCCTGCCCACTAGAAGGCACTCCTCTTATATCCATCTATTACTCCATCTCCCCCTTTACCACCTTGTAAACTGTATATACTGATTATGCCTCTTGCCAGTTCCTAATCATTCTCACCTATTGCCTTTCCACTCTATCCTGCCTTCCTACTCTTTCTCCCTAGATCTACTCTACATCCTACACCTTTCCACTCACCTACTGCCTTGCAACCTGCAGCTACCTATTTCTACTGATTGTCTACTGCTGTATTTTCTACTGATTGTCTACTGCTGAATATCTTCTCCATTGTCTTGACAGTCTACCCTTTCCTGTCCCGGATCCTTCGATTCCCTGTCTTGATTGCTATTTTACTCAGTCTACAAACCGTAGTCCTCCTTTTCTTGTCTCTCTTCTTACTCCCCCCTCCTCTCTCCGGTACTCATTTCGTGCAGCTGTACTATTGCCAGTTAACGGCTGCATCTGGCTACCTTCTGGCCCCGCCCACCTACATACTATTGCTCACCTTTCCCTTCCCTTGATACCTCATTTCTCGTGAGAGGTTATTTATAACTCTTACTTCTGTGGCGCCAATTCTTAGATATTGGGTTTCCCATCTGTGGGTCTCTAGCTGCTGACTGCTCTGCCCCAGCGTCTTTTGCCCTGGTGAGTACTATTAGTGGTCTCGGTTACCGCCATTTGCACTGTCTGTATTGCTTAAACTGTATGGTCGTTGACCTGTTGAAATGGATTCTTTGGACTGTTTGATATAATTTGCTTACCGTGAATAACCTCACGACTGACTCAAACTATTTATCTACCAATGGGTATGTGTTTGTTATCTCTTAGTACTGTGTTATCATAATCTGCCTAAATGCGTACTGCTTCTACAGGTACTGGACTTGTTCAGCATTAGATATACTTATTTGTTGTGCAGACAGTAGCGTTTACACCTGGCAGTATTTTTATCATAATTTGCTTACAACTGTTATACGGCACTGCCACGTGGTGTGCGGCTGAGAACTGATTTAAAACTGCGCGTGTCATTACTACACGCGCTGTCTCAGTATTTACTACCCTATTTAAATGCTTGCCAAGCTCAATTTGTGGAGACTATCTTTAATTTGGATTACAGGCTGTTTTAATGTTTAATGTTTAAAGCTAATACCAACTCAATAAGCGGATACTATTGCTTTTTGTTAAAGGCGGATTAATGTACAGTGTTTAAGGCTGTTTTAATGTCTAATACCAGCTTAATGAGCGGAATTTAAGGTTTGAGGCTTTAATGCCTAAGGTTTAATACCAGGTTAATGTGCGGTGACTACTTTATCTGATTAAAGGCTGTTTTATGTTTAATGCTATACTATACCTATGTGTAGTACCATCCGCACACTTCACGACATCATAACAAATGGCTTTGCTCAGCTAAATGAGTGTAAACCTTCTCTGAGTAGAAGCCTCTAATATAGTAGTACACCCACCTGGCGTACTATTAGCACATTTACCCTGGTGGCGACATATGCTATCCGCTATACTTTTTTACTGAGGACCAGTCAACCGGGTTCTAAGGTCAACCGGGTCCCTCAGCCCGAGTCCTGTTCCTTTTTTTAAATATTTAACTGTATATCCGTACAGCAGTCTGTCCCCTTTTATTAACCAACCCACATGCTCAACACTACCACCTCACCACGGAAACGCCGAGTAGGAGACTCAACTACTCAAAACGCCAATCAAGCTAAGGATTTGTCTAAGCGTTGCAGGTAACTGCATTTTATCCAGACAAGCTGAGTTCAGCTAGTTACTCACCTTAGAAACACGCTTTTCTGCTGCATCCACTGTTTTAATTGTTTGAAGACTCAGCAACTCACATTTTTACTACTATTTTTCCACTATTCTGTATCTCTCTGTAACCGTATCTCACCCTCACAGCCTAGCTTTGTAGATCCTTTGCTGCAGTTTTTGTAGGTTAAATTATGTTCAAATAGCTAGCTTCCTATCTCATGTTGATAGCATGCTCTAGTCATAGTTGTACCGCCTACTGTGTTTTGATGTTGTACCTCTTGAATACTATTGCAAATAGTGCTTGTGTCCTCCTATTGCTTATCACCTTTTGCAATGCTGTATGTGCCACCTGTATTATTTGTACTACTGTTGACTGCTGATGCCTGTAAAAGACTTACTGCTGCTTAGACTGCCTAATGATTCTATGTTATCTGTTATTTAGCAGTCACTATATCACAATGTTTTAAATGTCAATGCAAGCTATTGTCTGCTATTTAATATATGTACTAAGCTGCTAACTCTGTATCTCTCAACCTCATTTTATATCCTTTTTTCCCTTGTTACCAGCTCCTCCTGACCTGCTCTTAACTTAATCCACTGCTTCCTGGTGCCAAAAGAGCCCTATCCATCTCCAGTAGCCTCAACATCCAGCCCTTTGTTCTGAACCCTCCTTCAAGATTTGAAATAAGTATGTACAGCACTAAATCTACCTCTTAAAACCAGACCTCTATTTTAGTACCACTACAGGGCCCTAAAGATAGCGCTAAACCTAAGCAGCCAGCTGCCTTACCCCTTCCATATCTACCTACCTAACCTCCTTAACCTTTCACTTACCCTCACACACTCTCCTTATATTTTCTTCATCTTCTCTCTCTCCACTTACCTATACTTTCCATCTCCCCTTTAGTTTCATCTACAACTCCAGTCCTGCCCACTAGAAGGCACTCCTCTTATATCCATCTATTACTCCATCTCCCCCTTTACCACCTTGTAAACTGTATATACTGATTATGCCTCTTGCCAGTTCCTAATCATTCTCACCTATTGCCTTTCCACTCTATCCTGCCTTCCTACTCTTTCTCCCTAGATCTACTCTACATCCTACACCTTTCCACTCACCTACTGCCTTGCAACCTGCAGCTACCTATTTCTACTGATTGTCTACTGCTGTATTTTCTACTGATTGTCTACTGCTGAATATCTTCTCCATTGTCTCAGCTCCGTTCCCTCAAGTGGCTCACTCCGCTCCCCTACCCTACCCCCAATTCCCACCCACCCCCACTACCTCTACAGTTATACCTAACAAACCACACCCCCTACCTTTTCTGCCAATAGGAGCTTATCACCTGAACCACTCTACTCTTTTCCCTCCATTTCTCCAAGCAATTTAACCACACCCCTCACCTCTCATCCAATTAAATCCAACCAGCTGTAACCTATCCACTCCTTTCCCTCCACTTGTTATTTTTTTTTCTAAACTAAACAGCCTCTCCTTGACTTATATCCAATAGTAACCTCCACACCTACAGCCTCTCTACTCTTCCTAACATTCCCAGTCCACTTCTTCCTTTCACCTTATCCTGCATTACAGCATCACTACACTTATACAACAATCTACAGCATAATAATAAATACCACAATGTATAAGCACCCCACCATATCCATAACACATACCTTACTCTTACTATCAATACTTCCAACTTTAACAATATCACTTCTTCTTACCTCCTACGAATACCCTCTACTAGCACACTTTCCCAACCCCTCTAAACATACTACTGCAGCTCTTCCTACATTCCATAACCAACATATCAACATCACTTCTACACCTAACTACCATTTACCGAAATACCATAGAATTACCCACTTAAAATATACCAAACAAAATCCAAAAGACTACCTCTGCCCCATAGCAAATTTACAAACCTTTCTTCTCAAACCCTTCTCTGTCCCCTTAAAGATGGAGATATTCACCCAAACCCAGGTCCTATTAGCTACACTAATAATCAGAACTTTAATCAAGTCCCAAATACTAGTCCTCTACCAAATAATCACAACTCACTCTCTATAGCAAACCTCAACATACGTAGTGTTAACAACAAAATAACACAACTGCATGCTCTCTTAGAACACTACTCCTTCGACATAATCTGCCTAACTGAAACCTGGCTTAAACCTTCTACAAAAGACACTGAAATCACCCCTCCTGGCTATAACATCCTACGCCTAGACAGGGCGGAGAAAAAGGAGGTGGAGTAGCCATCCTATCTAAATCTAGCCTTCAAATAACCACTTTCCAACAAAACCCCCCTCAGGACTCTAATGCAGAAATTCTGATCACCAAACTGAAACTTAACTCAGTCAAATCTATCTTTATCATATGCATCTATATCCCCCTGAAATAACATTTCCACCATCGAAAACATCCTATGCTGGCTATCCCTAAACTTACCCCAAGAAACATTCATCTTAGGCGACCTAAACATTGATTGGCAAGCTTGCTGTAACAAACTCCCTACTAGCCACATTAACCTTTATGGGTTTACCCAAACAATCACCTCCACCACTAGAATAAATAAAGCCAACAATAAAGAAAGCATCCTAGATTGGATACTCACCAACAATCATCCCCATATTTATGAAACAGGAACCATCCCTGAAGATATAAGTGATCACTTACTTACCTACATTATCAGGCTCAAAACTAACCCCCCTACCCAAAGCATAACTAGAACACTCAGAACCAAAAAGAAATTGAATTTGGAACTCTTTAGAAATGAACTTTATGCTTGTAACTGGTCACCCTTGAAATACCTTCCCTAGATGAAGCTGTAGACTACTTTAATGCAAAATTACTAACTATACTTAACCATCACGCTCCCACTCGATCTATTAGAATTAAAACCAAATCTGCCCCATGGCTCTCAATAGAAACAAAGCAGAAAATCCAACTCAGAAACAAGATCTGGAACAAATCCGCCTACAAAGAACCCAACAGACTACCAACACTACAAACTACTACGAAATCAGACCAAAAAAGCCATAATGACCGATAAGAAAAGCTATTACCTAAAATCTCAGCAAACTCACAAAAATTGCCCACAAAAATTCTGGGCCAATATAAATGAACTACTACAGCCTAGTAAACCTACCACACCCAACCCACAAGGCTCTGACACAATGAACCACAACCAAATTGCCAACGACTTTAATTCCTTCTTTACAGACACAATTCATACGCTGGCTAGTCAACTCTCTACAAATGACACAGTTACATCTAAACATGACTTAAAGCCACCTCCCCCTTTTCTCTTCCAACCTGTCCCCACAGCCTACATACTCTCACTTATCAAAAAACTCAAACCTTGTACCCCCTCTGCTGACTTACTACCCGCAGAATACTTGCAATTAGCAGACAGTTCCATAGCCTACCCAATTTCCATACTCGTAAACAGAACCATCACAGAGGGATATGTCCCAAAACTTTGGAAAATATCTCATATCATCCCTCTTCACAAGGGTGGAAATTCTACTGAATTTTCAAACTACCGCCCTATAGCCCTACTCTCTCCCTTATCAAAAATCATGGAAAGATGTATACACAAGCAACTCCTAAACCATCTTCTCAAATACAACTTACTTTCTAATACCCAGCATGGCTTCAGACCATCCCATAGTACCACCACTGCCCTCCTCTCCTTTACAGACACCATCAACAAAAATCGTAACCACAACACACTTTCCTCAGCTCTCTTCCTAGACCTGTCAAAAGCGTTTGACATGGTAAACCACCAAATACTCATAAATATCCTCCAATCTATGTCACTAGACACCCAACCCATTAACTGGTTCAAATCCTACTTAAATGACCGACACCAAGCAGTTCTCTGAAATCCACCCTATCTTCACAGCTTCCTGTAACCATTGGTGTTCCCAAGGGTCTATATTAGGTCCCCTTCTGTTTTCTTTGTTTATCAATGACCTACACCAAATAGTTCCACAAGCTACATGCATTCAATATGCAGATGATTCCACACTCATTTGCTCAGCCACAACAGTACCTAATCTTCACTCCCTTACACAACACATATTTAACTCCGTTGAAGAATGGTTTTCCCAACGCTGTCTCCTACTTAACCCCAAAACCAAACTCCTCCTCTTTACACCCTCCAGTAAATCTCCTCCTATAGACTTTACAATAACATCTAAAATGGCACACCTATATCTCAAGACCTCACGACTAAACTATTAGGAATTACCATAGATAACAACCTTAACTTTGATACACATATAAACAACACCTTGAAAAATACTAACAAAAAATAGGCTCTCTACCTAATCAAACCTTTCCTCACTCCAGACTCTAGAATTACTATTGCTCAAACCCACCTTATCGCTCCCTCCTCCTTTATGCCTCCCCATATTTACAAACCTATCAAAAAAAAATCTTCTGAAATTAGAGAACTCTTACCACAATATAGCAAGATTTGCTACAGGCAACCCATTCAAAACCCACCATTGTATCAATCTAAAACTACTAGGCTGGCTTGAATTTCAGCACCAGCTTAAAATCAATCAATTAACCATTGCCCATCAAATTCTGCATCAACCTGACAAAACACCTATACTATCTACCCTTATCCACCCCTACCATAACCTAAAATCCCTAAGATCTGCACACAAACTACTTGTAAATATTGATAAATCAAACAACAAAGCCGGTGGCTCCTCTTTTCCAACACTGTTGGAAAACATTGGAACCTGCTCCTCTGAACTTACCACTATTCCTCTAAATCTCTCTTCAAAAGAAAATTAAACTCCACCTCAAATCTCAATGGATGTGCCCCTGCACTAATCCTGACTAATCACTCTATGCCATCAGACAAATCCTTCATCATGAAACCCTACCCCTCTTATCTTACTCACTCTCCTTTTCAACCTCCCTCAAAAAAAAAAAAAAAAATTTTTAAAATGTAAAAATTTTTTATGATGTTAACTGTATAACCTGCTTGAAATTTTTTTGGCTCAATTTGTGTGTACTCTTTGCATATTGTTACCCTTACTTTCTTGTAATATCACAAATGTACTTCTTCTTAAACTCTGGAGCTTAACTCCTCGGGCCTCTACTGAAAATGGACATATATCCAGCTAGACTAGCCCGGTCAACAAATGTAAAATAAATGAATAAAAATAAAATAAATAAAATAATGGTTCTGTTGATCAGGATTGATATTGGGAGGGCAATGGCTTTAGCAGCTAGTTACAGAAATTCTGCAGGTAGTAGGTCTGCTGAGGGAGAGCATGGTTTCAATTTCTGAAGGAGGGTAAGCACATATGATGTAGGGACGGGGTGAAGTTGAAAGGAGGGAGAAGAGTTTGTTTTTTTAGCAGGTAAAGTGAAGTTCTGAGGTGAGAGCTGGCTAGCTAGTGTTTGTATAGTGTTCGTGAAGAATGTGTTAAAATCATTAGCTATATTTATTGAAGTTTTGTGTTCAGTATTTTGAGGGCTAGGAGTGGTTGATTGTCCTGGGTGGAGTAGTTGATTGATGCTGGACCAGAACTTTTGTGGTTTGGATTGATTCACTTGTTGGGATAGTAGGTAGTAGTTTTTTTTATCTAATATTGCAGCTTTTTTGGTTTGGTTTCTTAGTTGTCTGAAGGTTTGTTGGTGGATGGGACTTTGAGTCTTTTTCCATATTATCCATTGTTTGTTTCTATCTTTGATTTTTTGTTTGGTTTCTTTAGAGAGCCATGGTGCATGTTTGGTTTTTGTTCTAATTTGTCTGGTTGGGGCATGGTGGTTCAGGATGGTAAGGAAGTTGGTGTTAAAGTAAGTAACGGCTTCATCTAAGGATAAAGTTTGTAGTGGTGACCAGTTACATGCTTTTAGTTCCATCTGGAATAGTTCAGAGTTAAAGTTCTTTTTGGATCTGATGCTTATTGTGGATGTGGGAGAGGGACAGCTAGTTTTATGTCTGATTTATATAGGTAAGGGAGTGGTCACTTAAATCATCTGGGAGAGTTCCTGATTCATAAGTATGGGGAAGACGGTTAATAAGAATCCAGTCTAAAAGGCTAGATTTCTTATTGGATTTGTTTGTCCTGGTAGGGGAGGTGATAGTTTGGGAATACCCATATAGGTTTATATGGTTGGAAGGGAGGTTACTGTAGAAGGAGGTCCAGTCTATATTTGTATCACCTAGGATTATTGTTTCTTGAGGTAGGTTTTGGGATAGCAAGGAGAGAATAGATTCCATAGCTGCTATGTTGTTACCAGGGGGTATGTACATACAGATGATATAGATAGATTTGGAATTGTTAATAAGGAGTTTAGAGATAAGAATCTCTGCATTGGAGTCTAGAGGTAGTTCGAGGTCATAGGTGGTTACATGTAGGTGAGGTTTATATAGGATAGCAACTCCTCCACCTTTTTTGGGAGTTCGGTCAAGTCTTAGGATATTATATCCTGGTGGGATGATCTGATCGTCTTTGGTTGTAGGTTTTAACCAAGTTTCTGTTAAGCATAGAATATCAAAGGAGTAGATTTCAGTCTGGGCTTGTAATTGGGTAATTTTATTGTTTATGCTGCGTATATTAAGATGAGCAATATTAAGGGAGTTAGATTGTTTGGAAAATATATGGGTAGGATACTTTTTGGAGTTGAGGGATGAAGAAGGAGAAGTTAAAGGCCCTGGGTTAGGGTGGATGTCGCCATCTTTTAAAGAGAGTAGTATGTTTAGATAGTAATGGTAGTGGATTCTACTGTAATGTAATAGACATTTCCTGGGATTGAGGTTATTATATTTTGTGTGTTGTGTTCGATGAAATTTAGGAAGTATGTATTTAGAAGAGAATGTGATATTAGCATGTGTAAGTTGTGGGTGTGAGTTTAGTGCGATCGTTTCTGTTTTGGGATAATTTAGCAGTGGGTCAAGTGGGCTTTCAAAGAAGGTGAGTAGATGAGTGAGCATTAAGGAAGGTAGTAGTAATAGTATAAGTAATAGTGAGATAAAGGGTGGGATGTTTTGATTCATCATTGTAAGAGTATTAGTTGGTAATTAGAAGGTGGAAGCTTAGACTGTATTAGAAGGTGGAAGCTTAGACTGTATTAGGAGGAGAAGGGAGAGAGGGTAGTATCAATAAAATGTAGGAGTGTGATATGTTAGGATAAAGTTAGTGGACGTGGATAGCTGAAGTAGTGTGTAAGGAGGCAGTATAGAGAGAGGAGTGTTTGTATAGAGTAGGATGAAAGAATATGTTGTGTGATAGGATTAAAGTGGTGGGAAGGAAGTGAGGGTAGGAAGTGATGACAGAGGAAGGGGTGGGATGGAGGAAGAGGTGTGGTCTAGGAAGTATAAAGGTAGGACCCCTGGGGGTGGGTGGGATTTAGGGGTAGGGAGGGGAGCGGAGTGAGCCCGCAGGGTGAACGGAGCGGGTAGAAACAGTTAGTAAAACTGTTTGCCAGGAAAACAATCAGAAGAGCTGTATACTAAGGTAAGTCAGCAGTAAGCAAGAGCAGAGTTTAGTAAGAAGTCAAAGAATGGGGTTGGTGGATGTAACCAGGGTAAGACAAGAGTGAAGAACTAGTAGGTTAGGTAGTCTTAGGAATTCAGGATCTGTGAAATAAAGCACGTGGGCAGGAGGTACCCAAGAGATAAAGCTGGGTTGTGGGGTGGTACCTTTGTCCGGGTTTGATATTACAGGAGATAAAAGAAGGAGACTGTCTGGTTGTGTAACTAGAAGGGGGTGAATACAAGTAATAGGGAGTACTGTGTGGGTTAGGAGGTATGTGGGTAATATATAAGTTAAGAAAAGGGCGGTGGAGACTGCTGTCTGTGCTGGCCTGAAGCCTACGTTTGCTTCTCCGATAGGATGTATTACAATATGTGTATATATATATATATATATATATATATATATGTGTGTATATATATATATATATATATATATATATATATATATATATATATATACACACACACACACGTGTGTGTGTGTGTGTATATATATATATATATATATATATATATGTGTGTGTGTGTGTGTGTGTGTGTGTGTATATATATATATATATATATATATATATATATATGTGTGTGTGTGTGTATGTATATATATATATATATATATATATATATATGTGTGTGTATAGGTGTGTGTATGTGTGTGTATATATATATATATATATATATATATATATATGTCGCACACACATTTTTTCTACTGTTGAATGACTGTGCTGCATGATATGTTTGAATAAACATCAGACATCTGTAGATATCTACAGCTCAGGTGGCTTAGTGGTAATTTGCTGTGGCTATGGTGTGCAGTCTCCTGGGTTCAAGACTTGCTAGGGCTGATTATTTTGTTGCTGAGCAGAACACGGGCTGTTGGATACAGACCGATTAAGGCACTTTTAAGCAGTTGTAAGCAGGTTTGTGCAGTGGCAAGCACTGCTAACATCCGGTTAAATACAGACAGTTAGCTCTAAAAGTGCTTAATCTGTGTAGGCATTGCTTATCGCCATGTAAACGGGCTTACTCCCACTTATTACTGCTTACTCCCGCTTATTCCCACGCTAATTTCCTTAAAAGAAAAGAAAAAAGGGGTGATAAGAAAGTGGTGAAAAAGAGGGCATGCAGAGGGAATGACAATAGGGAAAATAGCTAGGGATGTGCAGGACGGGTGTAGGGAAGGTCCATAGCTGTCCATTTCTTGTACAGTAACAGCTGTGCATATATACTAAATTTGGAGGCAGATTTGGACATTCAAACCCCTGAGGGGTGAGTACAATAATAATGTGTTGTGAAGTCAGTTAGACCAGATTACATGTGTCCAGTGGACACGTGTGTGAAATGGACAGCTATGTATGGAACAAAATTTTTTTGGGGGTACAGATTGACTTTTTTTTTTTTTTTTTTTTAAGGTGGGAGTGGGATGTTGGGGAAGGTATAGTAGGTATATTTGGGGAGGTAGGTTGGGCAGTAAGACAGACAAGACAGCATACAGAGGGCAGTATATGACACATGGGGTAAACACCTTGGACGGGGTGGGGTGTTTGGAAATCGGAAGCCCACGAACCCCCAAATTGTAACAGTGGGACTGAGGTCCCCACCCATGGGCAGTCACCACTGCACCTTCATGGCCCCAAAGTGGCTGTGCTGAGGGCTGTGCAGGAGGGGCAGGCTGATGTTCTAATTGTGCCACGCGGCCCTCAAGCTGGCATAGCAGATCCCCCAATTCTTTTCGTAGCTCGCTACTCACCAGACCCTGGACCTGGCTTTGGGTGACAGTATCCTGCCTGCACCCAGGGGCGACGAGCCCCATCCCCTGAGGCGGTTCCATCTGAAGGTGGTGCAGGACCAGCGGACGTGGAGGTCCTGGGGTGGGCCCCAGATCTACTGGGGCCCGGTGCCATGGCCAGATGAGGTGGGAGAGGTGGGGCCACTGGGACCGGCCTTCCCAAACATGCTATGATGTTGCAGTTTTAGAACATATGTGGGTTAGTAACAGTCAACACAATCCAGGATTAGTTATAACAGCATGCATAGATATTCCCATTAACCCAAAACAACAGATTTGAAGCAGTTGCATAGCAAACAGAACACATGCATATATGGAACCACAGTGGCCATTACAACAGCATGCAGGTTGCATTTATACCAATAGGCTACCAATGATAGTATTTCAACATGGAACATTAATAGAAACAGATTTCAATATTTGTTGAAAAATAGGACGTGTGTCCCAACAGTATTTTTGGTGTAAAACATATACCCATTGATTTATGTGTTTAGATTATTGTTGCAGATATGGTGGGGGGAAGAGAGAGATGTCAATTAACAACTTGTATATCCTTGCAGTACTTACAACTTTAATGATCATTGCTTTAATCATTACTGTACAGGTATTATTACAATAACCTATGGTCTTGGTTTGGTCAGTGGTATGTCTGTACACGGTGTATAATTCAACCTTCTTATAGCTACTTTCTACTTCTCTTACCTGGAAGACCTGTTGGGGAATGTTTAACACTACCTGACTATTTCTACACATATTCACAAAATCCTAGTTGAAATTATGCATACAGCTTACTATACAACATCACTATTCACATATCAAATCTTGGTGAATGCAACACTTTAAGCCATACAATACCAGAGTACACACAACCAGTCCAGGATTTAGAACTTTATTGCCAAGCAGTTACAGTTCTCTTACCTGGGAGACCTGTAGGGGTAATGGTTGTTAACACTACCTGACTGTTTCTACACATACTCACAAAATCCTAGTAGAAATTATGCATACAGCTTACTACCACTCCCAGGATTTGACCCATGGCTGTGTCTTCTAAAAATACAACAATTTGTGTTTCATGAGAGTGAGCTATTGAGAAACAGATTTCTCTTATTTCAGTGTTTTCTGTCTAATTCTCTCTTGGTTGTGCAATCTGACCTTGTAATTACAACATTCTTATACAGACATTCCTAGACATATTTTTGATATTGCACAGTGTGGAAAAAGTGGTTAACACAATATTACTGTTCAGGTATCAGATCTTGGTGAATGCAACATTTCATGCCATACAATACCAGAGTAAACACAACCAGTCCAGGATTTATAACTTTATTGCCAGATAGTTACAGTTTTATTAAAATATGACCTATATGGGACTATTACTGTCATATTGTCTAGTTTATTCACTACAAACCATACACATTTTTATACTGCCAGATGACATTCTACTCCTTTATATTTATTTGGTATGACTACTACAAGCAGGATTGTTATTCACCAGCCTCGCAACGCAGCCTTTGCAACCTACTGGCATGGGCTTGCTGGTTCACAGCCCACTCAGCTGGAGTTGTAATGAAAATAGAGAAACATTTAGGCATATCTTTCCATCACATACACAGGCTGGACTTTGGTAAACAGTTACTGCTATGACTACTTACACAGTGCTGGGACATCACCCCTCTGTCTTGCTTCTTGGACCCACTGTTCCAAGAGCTCCCTCTTCCTCCGTTTCAAGTTGGCATACCGGTGACGGACCTGCTCACCAGTCCAAGGTGATACCATTGACACTGGTGAGATCACTGGCAAGACTTTCCCAGGCTTCTGCTTTGTATTGGGAGCCCAGCAGCCTCACATCATGTTTTTTTTTACCAGGACTCCTACCATGACCTTGGACTCCTGTATGCCCCAGCGCTGCACCCGAAGGTGCATGTCCTCTCCAACACCTGCCATATTGCCTATAGTGGAGAGCTACAACCAGTAATGAACTATATTCCCACCTGCGAGGTTTAAATATGGATGATTTTCCATCCTTTGCCATAGTTGGATGGTTTTGAATATGCTGAGCTAAGCTAAGCTATGGCAAACCTGCTTAGCTAAGGTTGGCAGTGCTTAAAGAGGCAGGTTCAGCACTGCTTACCAATGGGCAAAGCCACTTAACTGGGCTACTCATTGCTTAGCATTCATATTTGCACAATGCTTACACCCAGTCAGCATAGCTGTGCAATGCTTAATTGCTTATGTTTTATTTTATTGGACTACTACCTGTATGGGATTGATTCATGATTCATTACATATTATAAATTTGTTTACCTTCCGTGACATTGCCCAATGTGCTTTCATTATATTCTTTTGTGACTATACTGTATGGGTTATTTGTGTTTATATGAGGGTTTCATTACTTTATTACACTGACACCTCACATCTGGCCCTAATACACGACTCTGCATGAAAAATATAAATTACTTCCTACATAAATATACAAATTAAAATTGTAATGATTACACATACAAATTGGAAATGGCTTTGGTGTTCCTCAAATCGTGAATGACTACATGCAAGGCATACGCTCTAACCGCTACACTATTGCACTAATGCTTATGTTGGATGTCTATTGCTATTTAACTTATTTCAGCTGGGCTAAATATAGCTAAGCAATGGGCACACCCACGCAGCTACACTTAAACTTTATTGTACATGTTAAAAAAATAAATTATTTGTTGCGTTTTTAACTTCGTACCCTTCAGAATATTAATGCTAAGCCTGTTATTCTATCAACTTTCTAAGTCTGTAATAGCAATATTTAAAAACTGCCCCTATTTTTGGGACTTTGTCCCACTTTTATTTATGGCTTTGTCCAGATTTCTTACTTTGAGGTTAAGAGGTATGGTAGGGACAATTGTCCCTTATGGCTTTGTCCTGATTTCTTACCCTGACGGGTTGGGGGTATTACGAGTGTTCTCGCTCAATTTAAATTGCTGTATGGGAATTCTGGTGTGCAGTGGGCATGTGTATTGTGAGAACACTGTTCTCAGAAACACCTCCTGCACTCATACACATAACTGTGTCCATTTTACAGCACGGCAGTGCGCCTTCATGAATAGGCATGGCGTACTGCCATGCTGTACGGGAACGGTCCCTTTCATGCAGGAATAAGCTATTCCTGCATGGAAGCTTGCTGAATCCCGGGGAATATATGGGTACTGCAGCATTACATTTTGGTACCATTCCTGTGTTGGCAAAATGCCACTAAGTTATTGTAAACATGTTATAGATGACTTATCCCTTGACATTTTCTTCTTTTTTAAAGTGCCAGTAGCATTACTCTGTAGATATATTCATTAAGAATGAAACAGAATTTATGTCTCTATAGAAGATTCTGAAGTCAGTTCTGGGAATTTGGGTTAGGTCCTTTCCTCCGAGGAAAGCAGTAAACAAATTCTTGACAAAATGTAGGAGTTTGCACATCTAATTACAGACATAATCCTTACATAGTTACAGGTCACTGACACTTATGTTCTAGTAGCCAGACCTATTCTTAAATATTTTTCTCTCCCAAGACTGTGCTGATGGCATAGCTGTATGGAGATCTAACTTAAGGTCTCAGTGATCAGGGAGGCTTGGTCACTTGATGACACTGGGAGAGGGCAGGGTGGAGAAGGATGTGGACAGCCACAGTCCCTAGAAGAATGGGTAGCATTGCAGTGGGCTTCCTAATGGCATACTTACAGCTCACCAAGACAACTCCTGGTGGTAGCTCTCATTAGAGTAAGCAAATGTATACAATCATGGGGGAGTGGGCATTGTACGTTCCTGCACTAAAGCATGTGTCTCCCTTCCCAGAGTGAGTTTAAGGACTTGCATCCTCTCACTGCCAGGGTGTAATGGTGTGAACTCTTTGAATTCCACTTCAATGACAGACTCTATAAGGGACATGGATCTCACCCCAGGAGTGAATTTGCGATTCCCTATCCATTGGTTCAGATTGTGCTTAAAGATAGACAGAGAAGGACTCTGCTTCACATAAATAGAATGCCTATTCCAGAGGAGGTCCAGTCTCTGGGACACATCTATCTCTCCAGTGTGACCTATGCATGTCCGAGATCATATTTAGAGGTTTGGAGCAGGTAACCCTCATGCGGTTAGTTTTGTAAATATACAACATTTCCATCAGGGCTGGATCAGACACTGCCTTGTAGGTCAGGCACAATGAAGCTGCAGTAGGTATAACAACTATTCACATACTAAGTAGTTTTTGGTTAAGACTATACTTCAAAGACTCTGTTACAGATAAAGACTGCAGGTCATTTTTGGCCCAGACATGATTTTCACGGCATGCATACTTATGAAGTACCTTTACTATTTCTACAGGGTCAAACAAGGTGTTGGGGGATGGCTTAGTTCTTATTGGTGCCCTTCTGTATGCCATATCCAATGTATCTGAAGAATTCATTGTGAAGAACCTGAGTCGTGAAGAGTTTTTGGGCATGCTCGGAGTCTTTGGAACTCTCTACAGTGCAATACAGATGTAAGACATAACTTTTATCCTTATGTTTTTTTACAAGAATGCTGACTTTATTACAATGAGTGGTAGATTTTTCAAACTACCCACACTTATTCAAAGCAATTTGATTTTTTTTAAGTGCAGAATATTGACAGTGACTAAAGAAATCCTTGCGCCCACATAGACTGCTCTGCTGCTCATTCCCCTTAGATACAACAAGCTCAGTTGTCCCCAACTGGGTTTCAAGAGGTAATGTACTGTCACTTACATATATCTAAGCAATAAGCATTCACCTATGCACGTATACATATCACACATGCTACAGCTGAAGTCTGAGTTTTTTTGTCATGTCTTTACCTAAAATAATGCTGTGTAGGAGAATTTGGGTTCACATTAAAAATAATTTCCTAATTGTTCAGTTAAACATTAATTAGCTTGAAACTGTTTTTTAACCAAAAAACATATTTTTTGAATGATCACTTATGACATAGGCAATCATGTATTCATATAAATAAAAACAAACCATTGTTCAACATTCAGTTGCAACCATTATACATCACATATAATCTTCTGTACAGTCATTGTCAAGCCAACATTACATAGCTAATTCAATTGCTGCCTTCCCATCAACCTTATTCCTCCTCTAAAATATTGTTCTGCATGTATTGTTCCAACAATTCCCATTGTTTTCTATGTAATCGGCTTCTATGCTTTTCTAAAGATCTCACTTAAAGTTCTGTTATCTCTATTTACTATATTCACTACTTCTAATATGGCTGGCTTAGACTTTGATTTCCATTTTCTAGTAATTGTTTTTTTTGCAGCCACAAGAATTAAACAGTTTACTATCAAAATCCTGAAATGGAGCTTGCTGGGTGATCATCTTATTAAAATATATTGAAAATAAAAACATCGGAAAAACAAAAATAATGAAATCAGTAATGTTGGCAAGTTCCTATTTGACAAAGTTGACATTACCCAGCATACCTTGCCTTCCAGTCACTTCCAACTAACATATATACAAACTACGAGATTGCAGTACAGTGCGGAAATGGGTACATTTCCCAATCCCCACTGTACTGCAATCTCCAGGTAGAATCTCGACCTTACAACATCGAATGCACACTAGCATTTGCTGTTGTGGCGCCTACCATTTTCAGTTCGACCTTCTGTGAACTGGAAATTAGCCTTAATCCCAATCTACATTAGGTAGAGCTCCTCGCTAACACTCTTCAAGAGAAACCTTAACGAGTGCATGGGAAGCAGAAAGTTTACCTCGGGATCACTTCAGTGGCTCTGCTGGACAGAGGCACAGGGAACTAATCTAAGGGGGCGGCGAAAGCCAACACATTCTGGTTAGGCTTATAAATGTCTTCATGCAGATAGCCTAGTGCCAACCTATGACCATTTCCAGTTCATGCGAGTGCCATCTGAAATTGTGATAGTAAACTGAATTAAACTTGTCATATTTAGGCAATTCAAATCCTGCATCACTGCTCAAAAAAAAAAAAAAAAGTCTTAGTTGCACCAAATTGCTCACCTAGTATTTCTGACAGAGTAGTCTGCAGGGAATATTTAAACTATGCCTGCAAATTACAGTCCCAAAAATATGTCCCAGTTTACCTCTTTCTTTCCCATCATACCTCCATTATTTGCAATCTATCTGAGGAAAAATACTTTGGAGTCTGCTTGGGGTATAAAAATACCTATGCACACACTTCCAAGCAAAAATCCAAAATCTTCTAGACTTTGTTGCATATTAGGTTCTTAGGTAGTTACTGGACTATTGACCCAAAGTTGTCTATAAGCCTAGCTGTGTGTACCCAGTATAATACTAGAGAAACCCAATATAAAGTATCTTACCTAAACTCGAGGTCTTAGTTAGCAATGACTGCCCATATCTAGGAGGGTCATGGGTGAAATCTGCAGTGGGAATTTACAGTTTCACATCCAGTCATTCAGGCTACGCTTAAACAGGGTCATAGAGGGGCTCTGTTTGATGTGAATTGGTAGCCTTTTCCAGAGGAGTGGCAACTTCTGAGAGACTTATCTGTTTCTCCAGCAGGTCCTATTTGTGTCGCAGGCCAGGTTAAGGTCCCTGGAGCAGGTGACCCTTATCCCATTTCACTTGTGGATGTGCAGCATTTCCATTAAGTTTGGATCCGAGATTGCAGGCACAAGTCTCCTTTAAGTAGACTGTACATTACTGAGTACAGTGACAGTGACTTCAGTCTGTTAATGTATGACATGTGCTGGAGACCCAGAATTTACTTGCTTAGAAATCTCGAAGGTCTCTCAAGTAGCTTTAGGTGCCTGGTAGGTTACATACCAGAGGGAGCATTGCACTCAATTATTGACCTGATGTGGGTCAAGTACAGGGGTGTTATGACCTCTTTTGTTCTTGTGGCAGTGCCTTTGCTAATGAGGTGCGTGACATAGAATGCCTTCCTTACCACAGTAGACACATGGTGGTCAAAGGTTAGGCTACAGTCAACTTGCGTTCCCAAGTCTCTCACTACTGAGTTGTTACTTAGGGCATTATTATTTATATGATACTCTGCAGGGATATCATTTTTAATGAAGAGGATGATAATGCATTTTTTAGCACTGAGTTTGAATTTGTGGCTTTGGCACCAGTCATTGGTTTGTGTAAGTCCCTCTTGAAGTATATTGGCATAATTTGGGGATTAAGCAATTGCACCTAATTTGCAGTCATCAGCAAACTTGGACAGCCACAGCCCCCTAACATAGGGAGGCCCAGCACTAACTCCTGTGGAACTCCACTGGTGACAGGTATGCTGGTCGAAGTATAGTCCCCCAACTTTGACTGAGTTTGATCTATCGCTGAGCCAGTTAGCAACCCACCTAATGACATAAGGGTTGATATTCAACTATGAGAGTTTTTCAATAATGCCCAAATGTGGGATTGTGTCAAAGGCCTTGGTAAGTCCAAGTAGGCTGTATGCACAGATTTGTCATAGTCTTTGGCTCTGGTGACATTTTTGAAGAAGTCCACCAGGTTTAACAGGCATGAGCTGCCTTCGACAAAACCAAACTGTGTAGAATTAAGGGTTTGGAGATCTCCTTATTTATAAGGTCCATGATTCATTTCATGGCCTTACAGATCAGGCTGGTTTAAGCTTATGGGTCTGTAGTTCTCAGGGTCTGTTGTACTGCCTTAATGAAGGGGGATGATGGTTGTGGTTTTCTATTCAGCAGGGACAAAACCAGTACTTTGCGGAATGTTTGAAGGGGACGGGGGTGAAATTTTCACCAAACCTGTCTGCTAATAAGTTAGCTGTTTTCACAGGATCAGTGTGTGTGTGATGCCATCCACAGCTAGTTCAGCGCATGTCTGGGTCCTACCTTTTAGGTTACAGATATAGCTAAAGAATGCATTACGGTTATCCTTAGCTATGGTTGTTGAACATTTTTTGAAGTTGCCCTTTGAGGACTTTACAAGTTGTCTTATTGTTTATTCAAACAGAGTATGGTGTTCTTCAAGTACTGGGACCTCTCTTGTTTATTTTTAGACAGCAAATTCTTCCTCTTGTTGTATAACTTATTAATGCTGGATTTCCACCAGGAAGGTTTGCTTTTTTTCTTGAGGATCTTGTTTTATTTTATCATTTACAGTTGTGTCTAGATATTTGTCTAAGTGTTTGTACAGGGTATTTGTGTATACCTTAGTATAGTATTCAATGCCATCTGTGGGAACAGGAGTTTGGAAATTATTTATGCCATCCTTTAGGAGGGTATAATTAGCTTTTGTGAAAGTTTTTAGCCTGAATTTACCCAAGAGGAGTTCTGGCATTTAGCTACTTCAAATGTGACTGATTTGTGATCAGATTTAACTAGTGAGGATCCTATATTTGTGGTGGTGCAACTATCAGCCATGTTGGTGAGGACCAGGTTGAGAATATTTGATCCCCTTGTAGGGTTGCATACTATTTGTTCCAGGGCATTAATTTTAATAAAGTCCAGGAATCTTTGTGCAAATATGTTGGTACTCGTATGTTTCCCAGTCAATGGAGGGTAGTTAAAATCACCCATGACTTGAGTGTTTGGCTGTAATTTGATTGACTCAAGTAGGTCCAAATAAGCAGTGTGGGTATCTTGGTTCATTAAAGGGAGCCTATAGCTAATGATACTTGAAGGGGGGTTTTACCCACAGTTAGTTGAACTTAAAGTAACTCCATAGAGTTTTCCTGTCTAACCAGTCTAGAGGTGTATTTATCTTTGATGAAGATAGATACTCCTCCTCCTTTGGTTCTCATATGTTCATTTTTCGGTCTGAAAGTGTGGAAAGCACCGTAGCCTTGCAAGGCTGGGGTGCTGTCTGTGTCCCTGAACCAAGTTTCTGTTACTGCACAGGTGTCAACATCCTCCAGGGAGAGGAGTGCTTCCAGAAAGTGCAGCTTCTGATTTAAACTCCTAGCATTTAGCAGCATAGCCTTTAATTTGTTTGTGAGTGATATTTTCACATCAGAAAGTTTGTTCTTGAGACTTTGCCTAAAAAGGCACTATGGGAGAGGCAAGTGCCTTAGTAACAGAAAACCTAGCAGTGATAGGTGAAGACCATTTCAGGCAAAGCAGCATGATCTATCAATCATGTCTTCGCAGGCTGAAAGGAACTGGATCCCCTTAGAATGACACCAGAAACTAAGCCAATTGATGAAGTCAATCATTTTTTGTTTATATTGTGGTATCATGATAGGTGAGGGTAGAATCCTGTTTAAGGCTAGGGGCATACCTGCCTGAGACACATATTCATACAGCTCAATCATGTCTGTTTCCATATATTCCAGTGAGGTACATCTCAAGTCATTCCCACCAACATAAACTATGATGAGTGCATGTGTGATCTGACGAATCCTAGCACCCGATAGACAGCTACTGTAACCTTCTTCTTGTCCAGCCTGGTGAGTGGGACATCTGTGTGCCTCCCAGTGAAGTCACCTATGACTAAAAAATGTAGTTTAGATGTGCTCTGCCTTAGGGGCTTATTAGTGAGACTGGTGCATCTGTTTTTATGTGTATTGAGTGCTGTAGGTGCTGTATTAGATGCAGCATGTTTGTGTTTAGAAGGTATCTGGTGTTTAGGTAGGTTTCTGGTGAGTACTTCCATGTATGATGGTTTATGTGTTGAGTGCATGTTATGCATAGGAGGTGTAGTATGTGAGCTGACAAACAGTTCAGTGTTACTGTTCTCTGCGTGAGAGAGCAAGGATTCTAGATTCTTAGTATAGATGCATCTCTCCCAAATTGCAGTGGGTGATTTAGGAGTAGATTGTCGTCAGTGTGCATGAGGCAGTTGCTGCACTGCCTCGGGATACCCATGTCAATCAGGCTGGTAGGAGAAATGGATGGAAACTGACCATCCATAATGATAGGTAAAATTCTGTTTTCACGGTGGGGAGAGAAAATGGAGGGGTGTGGTATAACTGGGTGCTCTGAAAGGGGTATATACTAATGAGGTGTTCTGTAAAGGGTCTATACTAGCAGGGATTCTCTAAATGGTATGAGACTATTGTAGATTTGGTGGTTTTCCGACTGTTTTGAAGGGGCAAAAGTGCAATTGAGGTGTTCTCTGAGAAGCTAAGTGCAATTTAAGGACTTCTTGACCAGATCATGGGCATCTACTAAGGGAAAATGTATCTATTGAAGATTTTGCATTTATAACTGCCAGTGGTTATCCCCACTGTGTGGTAGTGCACGATGATGTATGGAGGTGTGCTATGTGTAAACAGATGAATACAGCAGAGCAGTGGTTGCTAAACTCTATGGAGCCATGTTTAAACAGTGAGCAAACTGAATTAAACAAGTTGACCAATAAAAAAGCTCAAAACTGAGCCCTGTGCCTGGAGCTGTGTTTAAACAGTGAGCAAACTGAATTAAACAATTTGACCAATAAAAAAGCTCAAAACTGAGCCCTGTGCCAGCAACCTTCAATCAGATGAGTCTTAATTGCGCTCTCCACCCACAAGGGTGCAGAGGGGCACTCTCCAACAAAAGATAGCCAGGTTTAGTGCTCAGTTTAACAAACAGAACCAGATTCAGCAGGACATAATCTAGTCTGTGCTACTGCAGATAAAAACTGCAACAAATCAGCAAGAACAGTTTTTAAAAAATCAGCAGTATAGCAAAAATAAAGTTTAAAAGTGCAAAATCCAGTCTAAATTTGAACTTATGGTTAGCAGACTGCAACAGCTGAGCTGTGCTAAAACAGTATTTGGGAAGCATACATATATCCTGCCATTGTTTCTTTGTGAACTAATTAACCATCTCTCTTCCCAATTCTTTCTAACCTCCTCTGATCGATTCTTATAGTAATTGCGCAATATTTTATATGTCCTGCTAATTATCCCTTTTTAATGACAGCTTTTGTCATAAATTCAACTAAAAACTCTACCACTGCTGGCCTTTCACTTAGGAGCCCCCTTTTGCTTTCTCTTTGCTATACTCTAATAGCAACCTTTGTTAGGGAAGGCCGTCTCTAGCCTGCAGTCCAAATGTATTCACAGCTTCTTCTCATTCTGTTACATTCCCCTCTCTAATCATTTGGCCCCAGTACCTTGGTTCCTTTGTCTTTTTTCTCCAGTAAATTCCAGACCCCTCTTGTTTTTTATCTGTACTCTTCAGTTGCAGTCATCCCTATTGGCAGCATCTCCTTTCTCCATTCCCGTGTTTGCTTTGTTGTTAGAATGCTGTCTGTTACTTTATGAATATAATATTCTGTATGACTATTGTTATTCTCCTTAAGGGTCTGCATCCAAAATCCCAGTCTCTTCTTATTTGTTGTACTCAACCCTGTTTCACCATAATCCCTTTCCACTTTGAATTACAGCTTTCTGTTTGTGCTGTGTATGGGAACCTTAACTGTGTAGCTCTGAAATATCCTTTCAAATCAGGTAATCCTAAACCACTTGTGTTCTGTTGGAAGGAACAGTTTATCCACTTGACTCTTGCCCTCTTTCCCTCTTTCCCTCCCAGGTAAAATCCATAAACTCTTTATTAATTGCTATCTACAACTTCTCTGCTTGATAAAAATATGCCTGACTTGTGTATAAAACTAAAGGGACTAGAAACATTTTCACTGCTTGTATCTTGCTATTCATGTCCGTATCCATAAACCAGAGCTTCCAGTTTCTCAGTTTTTGTATTATCTTTTGCTTAGTTTCTTCCCACATATCCATAGCTGCCATAACAGAATCCTTTTTAACTCAAATATCTAAGTACTTCATTTTATCATGCCCCCATAAATAGGGGTATTGCTAAACCAATTTGTGTATGGGTACATTGTTTATATCCTTTGTTTTGTCTTCATTAATTCTGTATCCTGTAGAAACTTTAAACTGTCTCAGAATGTTTCCCAGCAAGGAAATGTTCTTCTCTGGTTTTCTCAGGTACGAAATAAGATCACCTGCAAATAAAGCTAACTTTTCTTGATTACCATACCAATTATATCGTTGAATTTCTGAGTCCGATATTTTTTTGCTAATGATTCTAAATATAACACAAAATAACAAATGGGAAAGAGGACTGGTTCCTCTTTGATTTTTCCTCCAATCCCTCATATATCCTCCTAATTAACCTTTATTATTGTGTTGGGAAATGCAAATGCTTCCATTGCCCTATTCATAAAATCCCAGCTTACTCTGTATCAATACCCACCAACGACAGTGGCATTTTCTTACATTCTACTTTCCTCTTTATCATCCTTGTTCTTTTAATGTTGTAAAATGTTTGCCTCCCCTCCACAAAACCACATTGATACATATCTGTCAGTTTTGGCACCTTTGCCATTATTTTAGCCATTGTAGACAAATAAAACTTTATAATCATGGTTTAGAATTGAAATGGACCTATATGAAGCTAGATCTGATGGGTCTTTACCGTCTTTAGGTGTTACAGCCACCCCAGCTTTCTTCTGAGATGTTGGTGCTTTTCCTCCTTTCAAAATCTTCCAGATTTATCACTTTCTTCCTTTCTAGCTTTCAAACTTCCACAGGAATACCATCTATTGCTGGAGACTTTCCTGTAGATTGGTTATACATCACCATTTTTTTTATCTCATCTTCTCCTCTCTTAACTGGTAATAATTAAGCCTCATCTACCTCTAACATTGGCATATTTAATTCTTCCATAAACATTTCCACTTCTATTTTTTCTTGATTTCTACTTTTTTTCTCTGTTTTTCAACAAAAATATCTTTATTAAGTTATCATGTGTGACACAGGCAATCGTACATTTATATAAATGAATACAACCCATATTGACGTAATTTTAGTTGCAAACAGTATATATCACAAACCATATTGACAGAGATTTTCATAAAATGTTTTAAATATTTCTAATACCTCTACAGAATTTCTGGTTATTTTACTTATTATAGGATCCTTAAGCTTGACAACAACCCTTTCTACTTTCTGTTGCCTGAGTTGTTATACTAAAAGCTTTTGTGTTCTGGAGTTATTATTAAAAAACAGTTTAACAGCAACCTTTCTAAGCTCATTAATTTTATCCAGGTAGTCCCTTATTTTTTTCTTAGCACTCTGCATTTGTGCCTCTTCTTGTTCTGTGAGGTTCCCCTTATTCTGCAATACTAGCTTGATTCATTTTTGATGGTTAGTGGGTCAGAGCAGTTTGCAAACCTTATTTAAGAATGCATAGGATTTGCAAATGCTTAAGCACAAAATGTTGATTTGTGCTGTGAATCAGGAATAAGAATAAACAGTAGTATCTAGTTTCCCCCTCATTGTCTCTGGGGTGCAGTTTCATACCATCACAGATTTAGTTAAGTAATAAACTTCTTAACTTCTAAGTGGAAATGGCATTTTACTTTTAAAATTTGCAACATCTGGGACAAGACTACCTAACACTGGTGAACGTTCTGTATATATTATGTATTCTATCATAACTGCATAACCCTCTGCTGAACTTACTTTACTTGTCTAAACACCTAAACACTGGACATGATGGGAGGTTAGTCTGCTAGTTTCAAATTTTTTTGTTAGCATTTTAGCATTAGGTCCCCTAAGATAATATACTTACCGACTCACATTCACATCTAATGAACTTATTCTCAACACTAATAATTCTATTTGTGAGATGTATTCATACCTAATTAATTTGGAGGCTTTTTCTCTCATCTAAAACTTGTCTTGTAAGCTTGATACACCTCAGCCACAATCTTTCACTAATCACAGCAAAATGTCTAACACTAGGGCTGTAAAAAGTTGTATCCAAAGTCTCCTAGAAATAAAAATATTAAGTCTCAGTAAAAATCAGTCGACACAATCTCACACTTATCTACCATTAAACAGTACTCTGAGCAAAAACACTTAAATCTTCAATGCTGAACCACAGCAGAAATAGAAATGTTTTAATGATTGATGATTCTGTCAGACATAGTGACTTTCCTTGTCCAGCTTGTTGAATTATGAGAGCTAAGTGGTTTGTCTGTCAGGCACCAGGATTTCTGACATTACAAGGGTCCTAAGAACCCTACCTCTATGGGGTGACCTGAAGATGGCTGTGCACAAGAGGTGCTCTCGCAATCTGACAGATTTGGAGTGCTTTTGCAAGGAAGAATGGGCAATTATTGCCAAGTCAAGATGTACCATGCTGATAGACTCCTACCCAAGAAGACTGAATGTTGTAATTAAATCAAAAGGTCTTTCAACAAAATATTAGTTTAAGGGTGTGCACACTTTTGCAACCAGCTTTATTGTACATTTTTTTTATTTTTTATATTTTCCCCTAACAGATTTGTTTGTTTTTCAATTGAATTGTACAGGTTATAGGTCACATTAAAGGTGGGAAAAGTTTTGAAATGATTTATTGTGCTCTGATTTTCTTGTTGTATACAAAACCTGGCATTTTAGCAGGGGTGTGTATACTTTTTATATCCACTGTGTGTGTGTGTGTGTGTGTGTGTGTGTGTGTGTGTGTGTGTGTGTGTGTGTGTGTGTGTATCCTAGAGTGGACATAGCTAACAGCCTGAGCAACCCTCTGTGAATCATGGTGTCAGATTTAGTATTGCTATAGATGCCACTATTATATCCAGAAAGTTAGCTTTTTGATGGGAGAGATTAACATCAAAAACTAAGAAATTAGTACTAGATTGTAGAAATTCAATTAAATTATTAAAACTGTCACTACCCTTCCGTAATAAACACACATCACCTACAAAACATTTTTAGAATGTTAAGTTATTCCATCATTGTTGAAAATAATATGTTCCTCCTATTTAGCTAACACCAAATTAGCATACATATTTGCTACTGGGGTGCTGTTTGCTACCCCCAATTATTGATGGAAAAACCATTTATCAAAAATAAACACATTACTGTTAAGTACTATATCTAGCATCAAACATAACATTTCAATGTTTATGTATGAAAATTAGTATGAGAGTATAGAAATTCCCTAATACACTGTAAGTCATACTCCTTAAGTATCACTGCAAACAAGGATTTTATGTCCATAGTTACTAACAAGAGGTCACCACATTTATTATTAATTGAGTGTTTATTAAAGCTGCCTAAAAAATCATTGGTATCTTTAATATAGATTCTGCAAAATCAGCAAAGGAGCAAGTTCTTTCTCTAAATGTTTGGAGTGGGCTGTGGTAATCCATCTATTCAAAAAAGAATGGGCTTCATTGCTGGAACATTTAAACTTCTATGAATTTTGGGAAGCCCATAAATTATTGGGATCACTGGTTTGGCGTAAGAGAGAATAATTATCCATAAGTAGGTAGTATAGGAAAGATTTAACCTTAATAACGGTCACAAAGGCTTTATCAATTTTCACAAAAGTGTCAGCATTTGATAAAAACTCCTACATTTAATTGTTATACTGACTAAAATCCATAACTACAAATTTCCCACCTTTGTCCTCTTGTTTTCTTTTTTAACTAAATTGATATTTTTACATAAGCTATGGAAAACTTCACACTCCTTTGGATCTGCTATTTATTGGTAGC
Source organism: Protopterus annectens (assembly GCF_019279795.1). Classification (NCBI taxonomy): domain Eukaryota; kingdom Metazoa; phylum Chordata; order Ceratodontiformes; family Protopteridae; genus Protopterus; species Protopterus annectens. Next base: position 763,487,785 of record NC_056735.1, on the reverse strand, counting down.
GGTAATTAATAGTGAAGAAGTCCATGATGGGCTAAGGTACTACACTGAAAGTTCCTTTCTATGGTTTTTGCTCAACCAGGTACCAGTCCATAGTTATTCCATCATTGTTTGTCATTTCCTAGTAATTCATTGGCCAGTTTTTATAAACATTTTTTTCATAACTATCTCTGCTTGTTTTTTCCTTAACACATTATATAATCATTTTTTGATAACCATGCATTCTCAAAAAACAATGGAATCTAGACCACTTAACATGGGTTACTGCTAATAAAAGGTTACTGCTAATAATTTAAATGTCACAATTTTATTTTCCTTCTGTTCATCATTGTAAAGCAAATTTTATTTGTGAGCCTTAGCTTCATGTCAACTGTCTCAATCCATTTCAGTAATCTATTCTCCCTCCCTTTATATTTGTTACTTTGCTTTTTGGCCATATAATAGGTTTCATGTTTTTAACTGAATTAGTTAAGTTCATTTGCTTTAGCTGGTATTGTCATTTGTCTTGCCCATTTTGTGTTTCTTTGATTGTGTTTTTTTCTATGACTTGTAATGCCACATTATTTGAAAAAAACATATATTTTCTTTCCTTTCTTTACACATACATACATGCATATATACATACATAGATACAAGTATTTCAAGCACAGGCAGTAATGCCCTTTTAGCCTACCAATACATCAAACAGTTGCTCCCATAATAAGTGCCCAGGCTGTTCTCAAAAATATCTGAACTAGTGTTTGCTTTAATGTAGTTTGGTAGTCTAGTCCATGCATTCTTTATTTGCAATTCTGTTTTGCACAGTGACTTCTTGTTTCTGTAGGAGTTTAAATGTATTCCATTTCTTTTTCCTTACCATCTTCAGGTCTACTGAGGCTTCGTGTAACAGTGTGAAAGCTTAGAAGGCAGTGTAACAATGTACCAAATTAATACACATAGACAACTGAAATGCAAAGGTATGCTAGGTATAGAGTGACAGATAAAAATCTGAATAGGACCTCTGTATAGTATCGGATGAAAGAGTAGGCAGTCTGTGTAAATACATGGTACAGAAAAAACAAGAGACACAGAAATACATAGAGGGCAGCATCACTAACAAAAAAAAAATGAAAAAAATCTTTCTCTGAGCAGATAGTTGGAAGAAAATTAAAATTAATTCTTCCTCTGATAAAATAACTGCAGAGATCACAACAAGGTTATTATGTACATTTTCGGAGATCACATCACTGCAAAGATGCTGACTGAAAACTAAACAAAGAAAGGGAAAAAAGTAGTTCAATTTGTGTATTAGAAGGTGTGAATAAAGACTAATGGAATATAACATACACACACACACACACACACACACACACACACACACACACACACACACACACACACACACACACACACACACACACTGGAAGAAAGAGAAGGTTGGAGAGAGTGGATGTGAGAGACGTATGTGTTACTAAGAACTAGCCTAAGAGAGCAGCATCTTTAAAAGAAATGATTAGTGACTAAGGAGTCACTAGTGCACAACATAAGAAAATGGTTGGATGGATGCCAGGAAGTATTTTTCACAAAATGGATTTATATATGCTCGAAGCATTCTCAGTTTTGGAGGTGAGGAATCTGAAATGGTGGAATTTTGGTTGTGTGAAATAGACATAGGGCTGAAAATTAGTTATCAAGGTGCTGCTTACTGTGCTGAACCAAAGTCTTCTTAAGGTACTAAGCTCTTGCTGGCTGGATTCTGCTGAAATCAAAGTCTAGTTATAATTGCATTCACAGTATGTTGCCCACAGAAGCTTGCAGAATGTACACTGATACAGCACCAAACGCTGTCCCTTTAAGAGCAGTAACTAATAAATAACTTTTCATAACAAATCACACAAAGTACTGTTACAGCTTCAGGTACTGTGCTACTTTACTTCTCAGACATCATGGATGTTGTGAGAGATGCAATATTACCTTGGAACAAGTGTGTTCCTACACAAATACCTCTAACAATTTTATCTGCTATAGTCTCTTTGTAGTGTTTTTACATCCTGTTTTTCTTCTTGGTATTCTATTTTAGACTTTGTATTGAACCAAAAAACTAACACAGAACGTTAACAGTCCCTGTGTCTTGAGACGAACCTCTTCAAATGTCGGCAATTCAGCAGCTTAGTCCAAGAAAAAATGCCAGTGGCAAAAATATTCCAAAAATCAACGAGGTCTAAAAACAAACTGGAAATTTATTAAACCAATAAAAAATCCATAGTAGTATCCAACGTTAAGCGCTTTCACTTGCTTGATAGCAAGCTTCATCAGAACAATGTGAAACAGACCTCTCAGCATTTAAATAAACTTTTTGGAGCCAACATACAAAATACTTTGTCTTAAAGGCATATGACACAAAAAGTTACACATTAATACAGCGCCACTTGTCATATACAAAAATCCACTCAATCTGTGCTGTTCGCAACACAAATACGAACACAAAACATGATGTGATCAAAAATAAAATATTAATAAATACATATATAGATTTCCTGTTTATGTATGGATTTCCTGTTTATGTATGGAACAAATATTTCTAACATATTCTATCAAAACTGTCCTATGAAAACTAAACAATTGAACAATGTGTATCCTGTATATATAACTGTCCTAGATCTAACAAGTCAGATAATATGACTGTAATATGCCATCAGTGTGTTATAATAATATAAAACTAATGAAATTATTAATGTCTTATAATCACACATTAGCTTCCGAATATAGTTTCTAGATGTACCAACAAACTACAAATTCAGCTCATAACTAGCAGAGGTTTTATAGAAATAACATCATTAAGACCTGGTGGGTTTGAAGAGTCCAATAATACCTGCCACCAATACTCTTTGTATGATAACAGGCCCTTGAAATCTCCCCCCACCAATATCTATTTGAACACTATCAATAATAGCAAACTTAAAATAATGCCTATCTCCACATTTTTTATAACATGCCTATAAAGGGTGTTCTTTTCATCTTTTGTCCTTATACTGTATAAATGAGAGTATATCCGCTTATTAAATTTTCTCTCCATTTTTCCTATATAAAATCCTGAGCATGCCATGCATTTACCCATATATACAATCATCTTAGTACAACAATTACCATGTTTGAATTTAACTTTTGTGCTATTTATATTCTCCAATACTAAACTTTTTTCCTGGAAAATGTAACCACACTGTTTACAATTTCCACATTTTTAGTATAGGTGTCTTGTAATGCTGGTTTTAAATTACTTTTCACTAATATTTCTTAATATTATACCCCATCTTGAACACGAATCTAGGTCCTGTTCCTAATATACTGACTAATTCATCATCAATAGATATAATATTCCAATTAGTGGTCAAAATGTTCTTAACTTTACCAATATATAGTCCATATTCCAACACACAACATTTCACATAAGATGGACTATCCACTAAAGAATGTACTATTGTATCATCAGTCACCCCTGATTCAAAATATGAACCCAACAGACGTTTATATTTACTGGTCCATCCTTCGATGGCCAAGTGACTGACTCTAGCCATCATCTTGTCATCGTATCCTCTTTCCTTAAACATGGTCGTAATATATGCCACTTCCTCTATCATATCTTTCTACACAGAAGCCATTCTAATGGCACGTATAATCTGCCCTTTATAAATATTAATAAACCTATTCGTAGGATGGTTACTGGAAAATTCTAAATAGCTGTTAGAAAAAGTATTTTTTCTATAGATTCTTGACTTGAACCCAAGTCCCATTGTAGAAACACAAGTGTCCAAGTAGGGTACACCATAATCATTCCTATGTGAAGTGAATTTGAGATAACTACTGCTCTGATTGAGATATTCTAGGAATTGGTCCATAAGATCAGAACTCCCTTCCCATAATATGTATATATCGTCTAGATATCGAGAATAATATTTGATACATTTCATAAACTGACTATTAAACACCTTATTCTCTTCCCAATCTAACATAACCAAGTTTGCAAAGATGGGAGCGCACGCTGCTCCCATAGCAACGTCCCTGGTTTGTCTAAAGAGTTCTCCCTCGAATAGAATGCAATTATATTCTAGGACAATTGACATCATGTCCAATAATAAGCATGCTTTATCCCAGTATGCATATTTATGTATACTATTAGCAAATGCCTCTAAACCTTCAGTTTTGGGAATACAAGAGAAGAGATCTACAACATCAATAGTTGCAAATAAATTGTTTCTTCTCAAGTATGTAGGATATTTTTTCAAAAATTCACATGAATCTTTCCCTTTACACTTATTGTCTTGCTTACTAATATCCCTGATGGAATCCTTAAGCATAACACTTAAATTGAGTTTCCTTATATATCTTTTAATCTCACTGATGCAGTCAACAAGTCTGAATTTTATAGTAGGGATGAATTTTATCCCTTTAGAAAATAAATCAAAATATACTGTTTGTAATGGGTGCTCAGTGTAGTTATAAATATTAAAGTTGTTATAATTATATACTACACCTTCCTGTGTAATCTTGACATTATTCTGGATGGACAAATCATTATTTCTCATCAGTGTGACATTCCCTCCTTGATTGCTAAAGTTCTCTTGTACTTGCCTTACTACTGATATCCCTGATATTCCTGTTTTTGCCTTCTCCAATTCCCTCCCAATTTCCAGTATCTTTGTCTTCTCCTGTTCTCTGTATGAAAAGAATTATATTCTTGATTGCCCCTCTGATGTCCATAAGAGTTATAAGCATTTTCAAATTCTTCATTAGAAACATTTTAGGAGATTTCTTATCCACTTTATATTTCTCCTATAAATATGCCCTTCCCTTTCTATATTGTTCTATATCTCTACTAAATTTCTTATTTTTATGGATATGTATTTGTTTAATGGTGTTGTCAGCCACATTAAACTGTTTGACATACAGTTTTTCCCATTGCGGGAACAATAAATCCTAATAATCTCATTCAACTCTTCCACTTCTTGCATAAGTCTCACTAATTTCTCATCATTATATTTAATTAACATTTGCATATATTTAAAACAACATTGGTCAAAAAACATATTGAACTGTTGTATAATACTATCAGTCAATTCAATTCCCATAGGACATTTAAAAAATCTAAGTCCCATAGGGACTATATTATGTTCCATACATTTATTAAAATATGCATTGTCTAATTTAATATTATTAATACTGTTCAATTTCTTACCCAGACCATAAATAATGTCCTTAAATGTTCCCTTAGGAACCAAAGAATTTCCATTGTCAACTATTGGATTATTACTGTCAAATACACAATTTTTGTCCAAAAATGTTTTTAACAAGTGGTTGGAATTACCGCTTGCTCTATCTGTCATGTTTGCTGTATCCACAACATTCCCAGTCCTTTTATCCATGCCAACACCTGTTTCTTGGTGCATGTAAGTCTTTTGGGACATAACCTTTTTCGGTTTAGTACCCAAACGCTTTGCTTCCAGATCTAGGTCACCAAAAGACCATTCAAAAGTAAAATCTGATATACCTAACTTAATACTGTTCTTTTCGTTGATTGATTTACCAGCTACTTGTCATTCTATCAGTCTCGAACAGTCATTGCCATTCACCTGACAGTTGGGTATTCCAGATGAATGTGAAGTACTGTTAGAATTGTCCAAATTATTGTCAAGGCTGTTATTGAACATTCTCAAATCTCTATATTGTATTGCATTCTTTCTTCCCACTACTGGTGACTCAGAAATTGGTACAGCATTACTAGAACCATTGTTAATATTACCACTGACAGAAACAAAATTACCAAATCAGAAAGTCTGCTTACTTCTCCCCGCAACTCTGTTAGCTCCGCCTGTACTCTAGCCAACTCACCACTTTGCAGTCTAGGGGGAGTGCCTTGATTGTCATCTCGATCAGACTCCATGGGTAAAACTTGTAAGAACCAACACAAAAAATGTTCCGTAAAACTACTGAGCCAAAAAACTAACAGAAAGTTAATAGTCCCTGTGTCTTGAGACGAACCGTACGAGCTGTATTAATGTGTAACTTTTTGTGTCATATGCCTTTAAGGCAAAGTATTTTGTATGTTGGCACCAAAAAGTTTATTTAAATGCTGAGAGGTCTGTTTCACATTGTTCTGATGAAGCTTGCTATCAAGCAAGTGAAAGCGCTTAATGTTGGATACTACTTTGGATTTTTTATTGGTTTAATAAATTTCCAGTTTGTTTTTAGACCTCGTTGATTTTTGGAATATTTTTGCCACTGGCATTTTTTCTTGGACTAAGCTGCTGAATTGCTGACATTTGAAGAGGTTCGTCTCAAGACACGGGGACTATTAACGTTCTGTGTTAGTTTTTTGGTTCGGTAGACTTTGTATTGAGACATCTGTTTGCTGATGTTTGCAGGAAATAATGTTTTTATCATGTAGAGAAACAATGCTGATATTGTCTTTTAAGGAAACATCTTGTGCAAATGCTGAAACATCTTGTGCAAATGCTGACTTGATGAAAGCATGTCCATTCAAACTTCCTTACTTAATGCCATATCATAAAAACATGTACAGATTGTTTTCCTGTTAGCAGTGTGTCCATTCTTTAAGGAAACAGGTCAACTTCTGTGCTGACAGTGTGAAATGCATACAGAATTTTTTTTTTTTACATTTTTGCTGAGTCTGTAAGGAAACATGTCCATTAAGCAGATTCCTTATTTTTCAAGGCACAGTCATTTAGTATGGATGCTAATCACATATTGCTAAACTCTGTTTCTACATTTAAGCAAGCTTTATTTTATACCTTATTTATTTTGCACATTTGTAGCAGACTTACTTTCAACCTTAATACACTGTAATAGGGCAGTCCAATTAACATATAGGAAAATATGATATTAATCAACAAAAAAAAATTCTGCATTGCCACTAGGTTGGTAATGCCAAGTTGTCAAGTAGTTCTTACCTGACGAATATATTTCTAGGTTTAAATGGGGAGGTGAGCTTAAGTGTTGCTGGAAGATGCTGCTTCTGTTCCTTTGCATTTTTGAATTGCTATTTTGTTTGCCTCTCTGTGAACCTCTATCCAAAAGAAAGGGTGACTGTTTATTACTTATGATGCCCTGCAGAACCAGTTGTCAGTAAGCCATTTACTTACCCTATTCTGCAGTTATACATTTATTATTATTGTTATTATTATTATCGAGCTTGTCAGGAAGGGGGTGTGAATAGATCCAACTGCTGTAATGTAGGATCCTTTGAACATATGCACTATCCTATTTAGCTTTAACCCCATCAACTATCATGGAACAGAAGCCAGGGAGTAGTAGCCTATACTATCATTAGATATGCAAGGGTTACAGAACTCACATTTGCATCAATATCTGAATTACATTTCAGTGTAGTGCCATTATTTGATTCCTCTAAGATCACTTTTACTTGACTTCATATCCAATTTGTAAAAGAACCTTTCTTAGAATAGTAATGGATGTAGTAAATGACTTTATACTGATTTACTTTCATAACTTTATTTTTATTGTAACCTGCTAACTTCACTGGGCTTTCTGCCTTATTTTCCTTCCCTTCTGACCCACCTCATTAACCAAGCTTGGCTGCAATAGTTGTAGCTTCTTATTGTGTTGGTCTCCATCTCTAGAGGAAAAGCACCTGTTAGAGGTAGGATTTAGACCTACATGAAAAGGAGGTGAGAGCTGAAAATGTTGCCGTCAGTACCTTGATCTCACTCGTACTATGACTTTAAATCAGTTTGTTTATAGTCTACATTTTCATAGTGGATAGTGCAATAATTCTAGAATATTTTATGCTGTGCTGCTGTAAGCAGATATGCTGAAGTGTTTGGTTATGTTTCTATCATGTCTAAGCTTTTTTGATGCCATGCACTATAGTTTCAACCAGAAAGTAATCAGGCACAGTGCATTTACCTCATGCCAGTCCTCCAAGAAAGGGAAGGGGGAAGGTGATCCTTAGTCCCCAGTCATCAAACTCAAATCTACCCAAGCCTCTATTAAATTTAAGGTAGGTAAGAGACTCTGTCCCCAACATCTCTGGGCTGGCCCTTGTCTGAGGCAACTTTAATTGCACCAGTGTGCGGTTCAACCTGTGTACAAATCTTGTTATCCTTGGTACTTATCTGACAAGGATAGACTTAGCTCAGCAACATATAAAACAAACAGGAAGGAAATTATTTCATGCAGAAATTAATGTATGTATCTAAAGTGAGCAAATATAAACTGATGTTGTGAAACTCTGTTTGTTGTAATCAAAGTGCCTTAAACAGTATGGAAACCTATAAATATTAAAATGAGATGGAACTAATTTTGCAGACTTTCTCTTTGTTTTCTTTTTAGGGCCATATTGGAACATAATGAAATAGCAGATGTTCAATGGGATGGAATTGTAGGTATGGTTCAAACATTATTTTTCTCTTTCTATTTATTATTGCAAGCAATGAGTCTGGTATTTGCTATTGTAGGGCATATAAGCCCAGATAATATACTATTTCCAAAAAAATGGTAATACATTGTAGAAGCAAATGAGAATGAGGAAAACTCAAAGGAATTAAAGCAAAATTAGGAATGGGGGAAGGACGCCATTATGAGATGTGAGAGTAAAAGGTTACATTCGGATGGGGTATGAAAAAATGTACAGAGATCAGAGAGGGGGAGAGGAAGGAAGGACGAAGAGAAGGAGAGAAGAAAAATTATTTGGAATTACTAGCTCACATGGATGCTAGAATGTATTAGAGATTAATTGTTAGAAAGAGAGATGAAATAAAGTATTTCAACTAAGTAGTATCAAGATCCACAATGAAGGTATTGAAGGACAAAACACTTGTCTTCACAACAAAATGCATTTTATTCCAAAAACAGTTGATTGCTTTCATCCCACAGCAGCAAAAGGACTTCATCACAAATTTTAAATTAATTCTCAGCCTCACTTTAAAAATGTAAAATCAATCATGTGGTCAGCATTAGTCAATGTACAATTAACACACACAAACATTTAGTGATAAAACACTTAGTTTGTCATGTCTGTTGCACCATTGTGTACACAGACAACTATCTATAGTTAATATTCAAGTTAAGCAAATCGAGCAGCAGGTAGAGAAGAGATACGAGTGGTGTGAGTGGCCAGTGGATTACTGGAGTTTAAGAAGAGGATGACTTAAGTAGTGGAAGAAAGGTGAAGTATTGCAAAGGTTATATAAGGATAGGCAAAGGGCAGATAATGTTATAGGTGCAGCTGAGTTTATAGGAGAAGCAAGGAAGGAGTTCCTATCTGAAATTCCAAGGGTAAGAGTTGAGATTCTTGGAATAGGGAGTCTAAAAGTGAGGGATGTGTAAATATCAGACCATTCCCCATGCTCTGAGGTACACTGATCTCAGTTAGTTTATATAGATGCTTTATTCAAGATCCAGTGCTTTTCTTCAGTAATCACACTTTATTTTCATAGAAGCAGAATTTACTATTGTCTGCTACACATGTTATAGCAGACCTGATAGATTAGTAGGGGTCATGTTATAGGAGTTAGCTATGTAAGCAATATTACCCAACAGGGTGTGTGTTAATGTACATCAGCACCCTGATTGGAGAATAAATGATGCTGTTTAGCGAGTGTGTAAAAAAAAAAAAAAATGTGTATGTGTATTTATTTTTCTGTCAGCGTGTGTGAGTGAATGCATGTACATAAGCAGAGGAGACTGTGTGAGGGAGAGAGAGAGAGAGAGAGAGAGCGAGGAGACTGTGTGAGGGAGAGAGAGAGAGAGAGAGAGAGCGGTCTTATGTGAGTGAATGCGTGTATGATAGCAAATGTGGCTGTGTGTGTGCGCGAGCGCGCGTGTGTGTGTGTGTGTGTGTGTGTGTGTGTGTGTGTGTGTGTGTGTGTGTGTGTGTGTGTGTGTGTGTGTGTGTGTGTGAGATCGAGAGAGACTGAGAGCAATCGTGTGAATGAATGCTTGTATGAAAGCAGAAGTGACTGTGTGTGTGTGAGAGAGAGAGAGAGCTGTCTTGTGTGTAAATATGTGCACGAAAGCGAAATGACTTTTGTGTGTGTGTGTGTGTGTGTGTGTGTGTGTGTGTGTGTGTGAGAGTGAGTGAGAGAGCCATCGAGAGAATGAGAGTGCTATCAAGATTAAATCAGTGAATTGGAAATAGGATCAGTCAAGTAATATAATTATGCATTTATTTGCTAAGAAGGTGTAGTTCAGATTATAATTTTGATGTGCGAGTTCTTTTAAAAAAGGGAAAACATTTCTAGCCATGTCTTCTTGAAGTAATGGACTTAACATCTTGGTGTTAAATATCATGGAATGCATATATCTAAGTTTGTCTTTTGTTAAGTTAAAAATGGCAGTTTATAACCAATGTACTGCTGGATAATCTGGCAAAGGGCAACGTTTTGTGCTAGGATTTACTGTTTGCAGACACTAGTTGTTTTAAGTCTAAGAAATAAAGTTTATGCTAATTTATAGCCGATTTAATTATGTACTGCAGGATTGCAGATAATATAAGTGCTGTAACTAAATGAAATGCACATTTTTTTGACATTATGAAAAGTGGAGTTTTTCAAATCTGTCTTTAGTTTTGGGATTATTCATACAACTCTAATTTCCTTATTTGACTTCGATTTTGTCCTGTAGACTAGAGTAAGGACTGCACAAACAAAATGCATCTGTAGAGTATGGTGTGTGAAATGCTCTGTCACAAGTATTTAACAAAGCATCTTATCCACACTGCTTAATGTTTACCCAAGGAAATAAATAACCTTCTGTGCTTTGTGCAGAAACAGCTAATTTTCCATGGGTTTAGGAAAAACAAGTGCTGACAATTTTCATTAGAAACTAAATTCTTAAAATTATACCTGGTTGTAAGTTGTCCTTTGGCATTTGACCTGAAATGTACTGTAGCTTTTGGCTAAGTATTCACTTTTTGTATTAACAGTATTCTTTACAAAGTTTTGGGTAAAAGACTCATTTTTGCTCTTCCCAATTCCACTATGCAAGCTCACCTTGCTCATGCTAAAGGTTGAGGGCAGATACAGTGGACGTCAAGTTGCAGGTGGAAACAAGATGAAAGAAAATATACTTAGACCCTTGCAATGGAAATTGTACCTTATTGACAGGGAATGCTACCTCACTTCTGGGGAGAGAGGCAAACCTTGTTCTGGTGATCAAATCGTACCAGTTAGGTGAACTGGTCTTACTTATTATACACAGCACTATTTCTTGATTCATACTACTTGAATGAAGGTGGTCGGTCTGTCTGCTGTGGACAGCAGTTAGAGTTTACCACACCTGGCATAACCTTTATATGCATTGGACTTTCACCTGCCCGGTATCTTGATATCAGCTTGTGATGCCCCTACTTTGTAAGCATAGGATGCCACCCCTATCCGGAATGAGTGAGGTGTTATCTGTTTATATATACAGCCCACTCATTTCCACTGCTTCCATCAGTACCGCTCTCACTTGATACTGTGTCCGAAATTCCCCTTGTTGGTGGCAAAAGAATGGTCCTGCCTGCGAGCCCCACTAAGTTGATACCCAGACAGGATCTCAACCAAATCCCAGTCTAAGCTTGCATACTATCCTATAAGTAATACATGTATCATATGGATAATGTATTCACTGTTCAAAGGCCTTATTTCCTCTTTTTTGTCATGTGTATTTCATTTTATCTGATGAGATGTAAATAACAACAAAAACTGTATTCAAGCTTTAAGTTTCCAGACATAACAGATGACTGGCACACTGCTATTCATAGCTGAAGATCTCCAAGTGCAGCCTAATGCATCAACAATGATGAACATACCCAGCTAATCTGAGAACTAAAAGATATTTGCACAAAGATATTCACTTTATACAGGAAATAATCTGCAGTTACTTTTCAATGCTGTATGTATCACTGTCCTCTTGAAAGAATTAGAGAGAGAGAAAATATTACCACACACACAGCTTCAGAGAATATTAATCCACACACTCATGACTGCAGATTATATACCTGATAAATGCATGGAAAATACTACTTCTGTCATATTTTGGATTGTAATATGTTGCTTATCTGAAATAAAACTGGATGTCCTATCAAGTTATTATGTACAGAAGTGCATTTTAAATGCTTGCCTGTAGATAACCTCCCTCTATCAATAAATTATATATACTGAATTCTTTATGCCATAAATCTCCATTGATCAGCAGGTAACCTGTGGATAATCTCTTTGCATTAAATTGCACGGTGTTTTACCTTGCAACATGTGTGAGGTACAGCCTACTTGAAGAAGACCCCTTATAGCTTACTTGGGTATGTCTGGGATTTCCCAGGATGATAAGAATTGGAGACTGGTAACAAGGAAGGTAGGTCTTCCTCCCTTCTCCTCCTCCTTGCTACCACATTAATTCTCACAACGACATGACATTTATAAAATAGATGAATTATTGGATCATTTCAGCTGTACCTCATTTTATCATATCTCATCACTCTTGGGAATGCAGCATGGCCAGGGTTGTTATTCTGGATACAAAACAAAAAAAACGGGTTCACAATACAGCTTCATTATTAAATCAATAGTGATAAAATAAAATCTCCATTCAGTGACAAGCTTTTGTACAAAGCACTTTTTTCAAATGTTAGGCAGACATCTAGACATTCTGCAAAAATCTAAACAGTTGAAAATTTCCATACTGGAGACTTAGAACATGCGCTCTATACATCTTGGATGCCCCATACTAATGTCATTGTATAGTAGCAATAATCCGTCTGTGTGTGTGTTTTTGTAATATAGGATTTACCCACAGTTGACTTTGTTTAATCATTCAGGCTTCAACCATGCCATTTGTGGGTAAATCCTGCCCACACCCATGCCCAGCTGTGGATTATTGCTAAATTATCTCATAAGGTACATTAATAAATAGAACGTTTTAACATATTATTTCCCCGTATAGAAATTATTAGTATTAAAAAAAAAAAAAAAAACAGAATTCCTCTTCCAGTACAGTTAGATGTGGTCCAGTACTTCAATTAATATTGGGAAAATTAAGATCACCCAATATAATGAGATTATTAACACTTATGTGTATTGATCTAAAATCGATAAAGTTAGACTTTGATAAGATACTGAGAATCATAAAGACTTTGCCAGAATTATCAAAAATTCCATAAATATGATCTCATTGTTATTATTTATATCAATCAGCCTATCAGTTATTTTATTATTGTAAATATACTGTGGCTGTGAGGTAAAGGACCTCACCACTGAGTAGCCATGCTGCCCACAATATGCAGTTTCATCTTTAAAATAAATCCCACTTATCTCTTTCTGCTGCAGGCCCACATTCCACTATCTTCTGTATACGATTTGTAAGAAGCTGCTCATTCTTAATCAAAAGAGGAAGCAGTCTGCAATATATGCACCTAAAATCATCACTCTGTCTTTTCTCACACCACTCTTTCTACATTATGTTGAGTGTGCTATCACCTTCATTCCAACATTGATGCATACAATTCAAAAGGAAGACAAATGGGTGTGTGACATCCTCCAAGCTTATCTGTATGGAGAGCAGAGATTGCCCAAATGATATAAAATGAAGAAATGGGAAGACAGGCTTAGAAACCGTACATTAATTAGGAAAACCAACACCTTGCCTGCATTCCATTGTGCTGTCATTCATCGTATGGTATAGAGTACCTATTACATACCCTACATATCACTTAATACATGTTGAAAGCTGTGCTATATTATAAATAAGGGTCGCTTCCTATTTTTGATATTAGTCAACATCCTAATCCTGTGGGGTGCTGTTCTTTGAGCTAGTTTCCATGGAACTCTAAGGCATTTTACAGCTAGTTTATTTAGAGCACACTGTGCACAATTTCTCTGTCTTTTTTGCTGGCATAATAAAAGGTTTGGCATATGTCTTTTGCTGTGCCATGTACCTTTTATGGGCTGCAGTGCTAATTTTGTTGCCAAAAACATAGCTTGGCAGTTTTGACCCTGATTGCATATTATTATTTGCTCAATGTGTTTCAGAATCTTGTATCTTGACTTCTGAAATCTTTTTTTTGTTTTTGTTGTCACTGTTCACAGAATATACTAGCTTTAATACTCCCACGTATTTCATTATTCTCGAATAAATCTTTGGCCACATGCTTAAAAACTCATTGATTTCAGTACCTCAAACAAACTGTGCAACAGGTAGCGTTGTCACCTTACAGTAAGACATTGTCCTGTTCGATTCACAGCTAAAGCATCGTCTTCTGTGTGGAGACATGCGTGAATGGGCGTACCTTCGTTGAAGGTTGTGTGTCAGGCCTGGCAAGTCGGTATGTAAAAATCTACTACCAATCATTAGCAGACCGGAGTTCCGCTGTGGCGACCCCTAACCGGGAAAAGACGAAAGATACAACAACCTCTTACAATCAAAATCACTGGTACTTCTTTTCTGAAATGTCATTTGTTAAAAAATATACCTCTATTCTTTTAGTGCAAATTGTCTAATTCATGTATACACATGCATGCATGTACACGAGCGCACATACACGTATACATGCATACATATACATGTGCAAACACCCCCCATATGTGTGTGCATATATATATATATATATATATATATATATATATATATATATATATATATACATACAGTTTTTACAATGAAGCATTTCTTGCCCCTTTTTACTTTACTACTGAAATATAGTATGTATTATTTGTTATTATGACTCCATGCATAAGTTTTTATGAACTTTCTGTTCCCTGCCTTTATCCCATGTATACCCTCCCACATATTTATCTAGTAATGTCTTTAAATTTTTCCACCACAGTACCTAACGGTTGTTGTTATGCCCCTCAGACTGTTCTTGTATGTACTAACCTTTAATTATACCATTTTCCCTTTTTACTTATTTGTACTCTTAATCCACTGTTGTATATCTCTTTGGTTCAGTGAAAGATCATTTTGATCTAGCCCACTACAGTCATAAAAGAAAATATTCTTAAATGCTTTAAAGACTAGCGTCCTGTCCCATCTCAGTCTTCTGTATTACAGGGATCTCAGATCTACTTTTCCAAGTCTTTGTCTCTATGATACTCCTTGCATTCCCAGGATATTCTTTGTAAACTGTTGCTGAATTCCTCCATTTTTTGCTCAGTTTCTGACAGTAAGGCTACCAGGCCTACATTTTCAAACAGCAGGATGTGACTTATGAGACTGTGAACAGAGACATTGTGATGTAAAGACTTCAGTTCTTTCTTAACTGTAATACTTAATTTTCTTCCCAGCCGTCTAGCAGATAAATCATAATTGACCAACATGCCTAATCTTTATAGTGCTTCATTATCTGCATCTTATTGCTGTTTTCCCAACTGTATTTGTATCCATTAGTCACTAAATGCTTCCACACTAACTGAACGGGTCTGGTTTAATTCAAAATGCCCAGTCACACTGAATTACCAAGACAAGCTCATGTTCAGTAATATGCAAAAAACTACTTTACTTACACCATTTATGTTCCAAAAAAATTCCTTTGTTCACTAAGTCACTCAGTCACTCATTTCAGCATTAATTTGCCTGTCTTAGATATTATTTAAAACAGTACATTTCTTTTTTTTATTTAATATATTTTCAATGTATAACAATAAACCCCATGTTAACTTAATATGGTTGTAATACTTTGAGTAAATTATTTGTGGAAGGAACAGGAACATAATCATAAGTCCAGGCCAACACAGGTTTATTAGCAACAAATGAAAACTAACATTTACCTAGGTTTCGTCCACAATAGGACTTCTTCAGAATGCTTATTTATTTCAGTTTGTTAACCAGGAATGTCCATTGGGCCAAGGTAGCCCGTTTTCAATGGAGGCCCGAGGAGAAAAGCTCCAGACAGAAAGACGATATGCAATGTATTAGTACAGCAAGGCAAGATTTTACATATGTTGAAATATATGAGCTGAGTCAATCACATATATTAGCAAAAACAATAAATTTATGTTCAGTTAATACACTACATGTATTTAGGCAAAGGAATTTTAGAGAGATGAATTAAAGCAGTGGCAGAGATTAGAGTAGAATAGAATAGGGATAGGTATCAGGAATCAAGTAGGATGGGTACAGGAGCACTCCCAGAGGGAGTAGAGGTGAGAGTGGAGTAGGGTTTTAAAGGATGGTAGGTTAGGGGTAGTTCTAATGTAAGAGAGAAGAGAGTTCCATAATCTGGCAAGGGAGAATGATAGTAGAAGTTGCCCTGGTGTGTGTAAAGGCGTGTAAAGTTCTCATTATCCTTGTTCTAGTTACGACAATAAGTCCGTCTTTTTGTTTTTGTTTTTTGCATGTTTACCTTTTTTTGGATTTGGTTTCTTGTTCACACTTAACTTCTCAAGCATCATTGTCAAGATTTAAAGAGAACATATATGCTGTGTGGTACAGACAACCTCTGGGAAAAACAATAACTTCTGATTCAGAGATGGTGTGCAGTATGGTTGCACAAACAATTATGTGACACCCCAGCCCCAGGATCAAAAAAAAAAGTGAGAAAGGGATTGTAGATAGATGGCAGCTGGTGCACCCCAGATATTGGAAATCAATTGCATATCATAAATTAGGGCACTAACACAAGTCAGAGACTGCTGTATTGCATTATCAAGGTCTTCTAATGAAACTGTACTGCACCACTGTTACAGGTGCACTAGTAGAAGGGAGTCCACATCTACTCTGCTCCTAACTCCACAAACTACTTCTTAAACAGAAACACGCATATCTGGCAGAAAATTAACAAAAGAGGCTGTAATGTCACCTATGTAGTACTGCAGTAGTAAAGTGATAAAATGATCCCTGGGAGAGTAGTATACACCTAAACACATATACATGTATGATTTCATCATCTGAGTTGTATAGTGTTATTCATGTACAGATCCTACTGCTATTGCAGTACAATGGCACCATAACTACTGCTCCATGCCTAGGTGCATACATATATATATATATATATATATATATATATATATATATATATATATATAGTGTGTGTGGATCTATATATATATATATATATATATATATATATATATATATATATATATATATATATATATATGGATCTATATATATAATATGGATCTACTTCAGTAGATCGAACTTTTAAATGTTCGAAGACGATATGGCCGAGACCATAACATGGAACATTTAATAGTTCAAAAACTGAGGAAAACATAAAAAAAAAGAAAAAAAAAACAAAACTAAACCTGCGTAGCAGCGAGGCAAGACCCCTTGCATCCCCCACTACTTAAATATACCAACTCCAAGATCGCACTACATTGAGGAAAAGGAAAATCTTCGCATTCCGCACTGTACACGTATCTTCATTCAGTCCGTTGGGACTTTTAAATGTTCGATCTTATGGTCTTTGCCATATGGTCTTCGAACATTTAAAAGTTCGATCTACTGAAGGGGACCTATATATATATATATATATATATATATATATATATATATATATATATATATATATATATATATATATATATATGTATATATATATATATATATATATATATATGTATATATATATATATATATATATATATATATATATATATATATATATATATATATATATATATATATATATATATATATATATATATATATATATATATATATATATATATATATATATATATATATATATATATATATATATATATATATATATATATATATATATATATACACACACACACACACACACAATTGGACAACTTCCCATAAACTCACCTGTATAGTATAGATCTGTTTTTTTGTGTGTGTGTGGTGTGTGTGTGTATGCATACATATATATATATATATATATATATATCTATATAGATATAATATAGATATATAAATAAATATATATTTATTTATATATATATATAAATATAAATATATATATATATATATAAATAGAGAGAGAGATATCATATACATCTATATAGATATACACAGATATATATATTCACACACACACATTATATATATATATATATATATATATATATATATATATATATATATATATATATATATATATATATATATTATATACATACATACACACACACTTTGAACAGGTTGCCATCATATCACTTGTGTAGGTCTACCTTTGTGGGTACACATACATACACAGACACAAACACATTTTTTTTCACTGCTGCTTCTCATAGCTCCCTTTTCTGGACAGGCACAAAGGGTTATTTATAGGCATGTGCCTGAACAGGTTGGCCCCATGTTTCACTAAAGGACTGTCTGCACATTAACAAACCTAAATGTTGCATTTCATTCACTGTTCACTTTTTGTGATGATTGCTGGTGGCTAGTGGCCATACTAATGCTATTTCAAAATTTAAAAACACATTCTGTCACCGCTGACCCTCTTAATTTTCTGGATATGCATCTGTGATGGGCATTTCCCTATGACATAAAGTTGGTTTGGCACTTTTTCCTCTCTAGACTATTGAATACTTGAATGTTCCTTTCATGTACACACCCATTTCTCCTGACAATGCACACATATTAATAAAAGGAGAAATGGGTATGTATTTGTTTTTTCAGTTTCTGAAACTAAAGTCTGCCCAAAATCTGCCTGGTAACAAACACAAAGTTAGAGCTCGGGCTCGCGCGGCAACACTAATATTTAATAAATCCAGCTGCATGGCTTCTTGTACTCATTAAATATGTCTCTCTAGCAGTTTTTTTTCCCCTTTATTTTAACATGTATAGTGCCTTTCAACAACAAATACCTGTACCGTCCAACCTTGCATTATCAGTATGCAAGGGGTGACATCGGTATGCAAGCTGCACTTGGTAAGCGCACAGAAGTCATTCGTTTTCAAACTTATTTTGAAGTGGAATACAAATGAAATGCTTTACTAGTATCTTTAGCATCTGAAAGTGTAAAACAAAATCTGTGAGGGCAGCAACTTCACTGGAAGCACTAACAGGAACAATGTGCCATTGCACACAGTCCTGTTAAATTTGTGGGCTTTGTACTTATTTAGCATTGCCGAAGACAGATAGCACTTCCAGGAAAGTTGTAATGTGTGTTTCTTCTGCAAGACCTCTTCTCCAAGTCCAGAAGGTGTTATTGTACTATTCTGACATTATTTGTATCTAGGCCACTTGTTCCAGGTAAAAATTTACATCCAACCTCTTCTCATTTGCAGCTATTCCAGTAGTAACAATGTCTCATTTTGTCCTTCTTTTTATGAAAACTTATTTATGCCGCGGTTTATTGAGTCTAGAATAGGTTGTTTACTCCTTTACCATGTTCATATGATATATGCCTGTGGATTCTCATTCTGGAATATCCAGCCATCCTGCTTAAGTCTCTTCACTGTTTTGTACACCACCACTCTCTGGTGGAGTCTAGTGATTCACTCTGATGCATGCTGTAACAGGCTAAGATGGTGTCAGTAGTATTAAAGTCATCTGAAGATTACTCAGAGGTACATGGGAACAATGTTGTGTACAACACATGCTTCTGAATGCACGTTGATAAAGGGAAGTAAGGAACTGTGAAAAGAGAAAATAAGACAATTCCTTAATGTGTGAAAGCTACCTGCCTTCACCACAGGGTAGGAAGAACTGAGGAATAAAGGGACTATGGCTGAACACGTCATAAAAAAAAGAGAAGGAGAGAGTTGCAGAAGGCTGGGAAATATTTTGACATTTCCTTGCTAGAACATTAAAGTGCAACATAATTTTCCATGTAGCTTACTTGTAAAAAAGACAACCTCCATGTTCAAATACCTAGGACTATGGTTTGATCAGTGACTAAACATCCATTTCTACATAGACACAGTGAGAGACAAAATTGAACTTCCTCCTCTTCTGACCCAAAAAGATCTCCCCTTTCTATCACAACCAGCCAGAGCTGCCATTGACAAATGAGTTCTTTTGTAACTTAAATATGGGCTCACGATTTTTGTTTCTGCTTCCAAGAAAAACATTGCCACACTCCAGACTTTCTCTAACAGCAGCCGCTGATTTATTAAAATCTCACCTCTCTGTGAGCATCACAGTATCACCCCAGAAAAAGCCAGATGGCTACCCACAAAACAAAGATCTATCCAACTTTTAGGATCCCAACACTACAAACAACTCCACCTCGATACATTAACTCCCCTTACAGCTAGACTTCATGAAAAAAACCTCATCATACAACCTGAGACACGCTTACAAGCCACAACAGCTCTCATTACTCCCAGAACCAAACTCCATAGCACTGCACATACTTTCTCCTCTCAGGCATCACTCCTTGGCAAACCCTCCCCATCGACATTAAGGAAGTCAACACTTATTCCAAATTCAAAACTCAGCTCACAAATCATTTCTTCATCCAAGTCAAATGCTCCTGCTTCATCACAGGACATATCGCCTGATCTATCTCCTTTCCGAGTCTCTTCTCTCTCAACATTTACTGAAAATTCACCCACTTTTGAAACTATTGTATATTACACTCTGATTGTGCATTGCACCGTGCTTATTCACTGGAATGTATATACACAGTTTGTCTCTATGTAATTAGTCGGAACTACTCTTATTGCTTACAATTCTCTTTGTGAAATGTTTTATATTTCAGCTAGATTATTCCTGAAATTGGTGTACATTGTTCAGTGTACTAAACCGGTAAGCAAATGTATATATAAATAAATACATTTCTTTTGCAGTACTGCTATACATTGTGTTTGCCGTCTGTATGTTTGGGCTATACAACCTTATGCCAGTCGTGATTAAGATAAGCAGTGCCACCTCCGTCAACCTTGGCATCTTGACAGCAGACCTCTACAGCCTTTTTATTGGGATCTTCCTCTTTGATTATACTGTAAGTAAGCTTTTGTTTTAATATAATTTACTGCATTTTACTGGTTGAAATTATAGGAGACTCCTCTGAATCTACACAACACATCTAATTTCTGGCATTTGAGATGAAGACTAAAAATGCTTTTAGACTTGTTCTGTTGGATAACCAATGATATTACCATGCATACAAGTTGGGCTAAGCCTGGAAATTGTGGGTAGTACCATGTAGTTTTATTTTATTTATTGACATTTATTTACTGAAAAAGCCTGACTGGATAATTTTATCCATTTTCAGCAGAGGCCCAGGGAGAAAACTCCACAATAAAAGAACAAAAACTCTCTCTCGCTATACATATATATATATATATATATATATATATATATATATATATATATGGGAAAATTGACATCATATTACCATATATTGTAAATACATAGATTAATACAAATATTTATACACATATGAAGCAGAATAATATACATATGCCATCATTAAAACTAGATGAATACAATGTCATGTAACATTGAAATGTACTGACATGTTAGTGTGAGAGTTTATTACTCACTCATAAAGCAAATGTCAGAGTATAAGTAATAAAGTATTTCGGACGACTCCACTGAGTTTACATTTTTCATCTTACAATATATGTTCCTTAGTAAATCTGTACAAGCTGTGTAGAATCGATGTATATATGAAGTGTAAACATTTTACTACACTTGGTTGAATAAAAAGTGGATAATTTTAAAATAAAATTTTGCATGCTTGATCACTTTAGTCTTAGGAAATCACTTGTGGTGCAGTTTGTGTTCTGGAAGTAATTCTTTTTTTTTTTTTTTTTTTTGAGATTTTCTACTTTTGGGGTTTGTATATATAAGAATGTATATTTATATATATATATATATATATATATATATATATATATATATATGAGTCTAGGACTATTCACTGAAAGCACATTTCACTGAAACACATTTGACTGTGCACAATTCACTCAAAGCTCAATTCACTGAATTCACAATTCACTGAAAGTTATATATGGCCTTTTCCCCACTGTAGTGCGACCCTGGAGTTAGAATATATAGTAAGGGGGGTGTTGGGGGCAAACCCCCCAACCTATTTTAAATATTTTAAACTATACACATGGATACTTGCAATTTCAATAAATTACTCTTTTCTAAACTTATATATCCAAACTTTGTGGGGGGCTACGCACCCCACACCTTCCAATGTGGGGTCAGTGCCCCCCCACAGCCCCCCTTACTATATATTCTAACTCCAGGGTTGCACTACAGTGGGTAAAGGCCATATATAACTTTCAGTGAAATGTGTTTCAGTGAACTGAGTTTTCAGTGGGTTGTGCTTTTAGCGATTTGTGCACAGTCATTTGAGTTTCAGTGAAATGTGCTTTCAGTGAATAGTCCTAGACCCATATATATATATATATATATATATATGGGTTCACTTTAAATAATCGAATGTTCAGAACATCGACGTTCTGATCATAGAGACCAGAATATCAATGTTCATAACATCGAAGGTTAAAAGTGGAAGTGCCAGGTAAGTGAGATTGTGGAATGTTGGGTGTGTATGCAGGACAGCAAGGTGCCCTGCATGTTGTGTGTGTGTGTGTGCCATCTGAGTGTTGGCACTGCAGGTAGGGTACGGGAAATCTCCTGTTTAGCGCTACCGCATATAGCGGTAAACGGGAGATTTCCCTTACCCCACTGTAGTGCGATCCCGGAGTTGGAATATTAAAGTAGGGGGGCGAAGCCCCCCTGCATAACTTAGTGTTTGTGATTTTTTTCTTGTTTTTATGGTTCATTTTGAACATTCGCTGTTCTGGTCTTGATGATCAGAATGTCGATGTTCTGAACATTTGATGATTCAAAGTGAATATATATATATATATATATATATATATATATATATATATATATATATATATATATATATATACACACACACACATACATATAGTTATACAGACATACACACACAAACACACACACAATGTGTATTTCATTTCATTGAAAACTCGTTTCACTAAAACTCAGCTGCCTAAGCACAATTCACTGAAAACGCATTGACTGAAACTCATTTTGCTGAAAGGTATATGCCCTGTTCCCCACTGTAGTGTGATCCTGGAGTTAAAAACCTTTTCTTAGATTAAAAACAATAACTTTATTCTCTCCTTTTTTCTTTTCTCTCTTCTGTTTGCCCTTAGGTTTGTTTGTGAATCAAGACTAATTCCATTGCTTGTTTCAACAAAATATATTCACTTGAATGTATTTACATCACTTGGTAATTTGATAATGTTTTCTAGTGTTAGAATGACATATTCAATTAAAAAAGACTTGTTACTTTACATGAAAATGTGTAAGGACTGAGTTTTACTGCAAAAAGATTTTCATTTTGACAAGATATATTTTACCTGCATTTTTAACTCACTACATCCGAGTGAGACCTCCAGGTTCCTCTTTAGTTACCTCCTATTGATGCCTCTAGGTGTCATATATTGCTTGTTCATATTTGCATTAATAATTTCAAACCTGTGCTACATACAAGATATTAGAAGATTTTATCTTGAAGCACACATGTTGTCAAACACAGCTGTATTGATATTTGACCTCTGTCAATGCATATTTGTTAGAACTGTAAGGTGATAACATCATTTTTTAAAGGCTAAGAGTACAAAAAGAGCTGTACTGGAGTGAATGAGTTAAGAAAAGTTTATTGATTTAACATATACACACTCTCTTTCTCTCTCTCTCTCTCTCTATATATATATATATATATATATATATATATATATATATTTTTTTTATAAATATATATATATATATATATATATATATATATATATATATATATACACATATAGGTTGATAGATAGGTACTAGACTGTTCGCCCAAGGACCTACGTTAGTCTAGGCAGCAAGGTTCCATGGCTTACGCCACCCAAGAAAGTTATTTTCCTGTGCTACTGTGGAGCAGAGACACAGAAGTGATCCCCGGGGTGTATTTCCTATTTCCCATCCACTCATCAAGATTTTTCTTGAGTGCTAATGAAGAACTTTGCTTGACATAGATGGGTAGCTTGTTCCAGAGTATAGGAAGTCTCTGGGATAGGAATCTAGCCCTCCAGCATGTCCTGTTTATTGTGGTGACAAGGTTTTAGGTCCCTAGAGCATGTAGCTCAGAGGGATTGGGATTTCTTTAGGTGTAGCATGTCCAACAGTTCTGGGTTCGACATAGCTTTAATTGTTAGGCAGAGATCACTTCAGAGTAGGCGATATGCTACGGAGTAAAGCTAGAGTTTTTTGAGGCGTTCAGTGTAGGGCATTAGTTTGAGGCCAGTAATCCTCTTTGTGAGGTACTTCTGTGGCCTTTCCAACTGCTGCAGATGTCTTGTGAGGTACATTCCAAAAGGGGCGTTGTACTCTATAATGGCTCTAATGGGTGTTGAGTAGAGGGGAACAATGACCTCTTTTTTTCCTGGATGAGAACCCTTTTATGATGAGGTGTGCCATGTAGAAGGACTTCCTGACTACTGTGGTGATGTGACTATCAAAGTAGAGACTACTGTCCACCTGGGTCCCAAGGTCTCTTATCATGCATTCGGTGTTAAGTAGATTGCTGCCTATATGGAAGTTCATGGGTACAGAGTTTTTACCAAAGGGGATGACACTACACTTTTTGGCATTGAGCTTGAGGCCATGGCTCTGACACCAGGTATCTGTCTCAGTGAGGCCCTTCAGTAGGATGTCCACATCATTTGGGGACTTGAATATGGCTCCTAGTTTGCAGTCATCTGCAAACTTCATTAGCCAGAGGCCTTCTGTGCTAGCCTGTACTTCAGAGAAGTAGATACCAAAGAGGAGTGGTCCCAGGACAGAACCCTGTGGTACTCCACTTGTCACTGCTTTGAGGTCAGATTTGGAGTCTGCAACCTTTACAGTGTGGGTTCTGTCAGTAAACCAGTTGGCAACCCATCTTGACATAGGGATTTATACCTAGTTTAATGAGTTTATCTATAATTCCAGAATGGGGGATGGTGTCGAAAGCCTTGGCGAGGTCAAGATAGGCTGTGCGAACCACCTTATCCTCATCCACGGCTTTGGTGACTGCCTCAAAGAAGTCGATCAGGTTCAGGAGGCATGATCTGCCTTTCACAAACCCGAACTGGGTGGGATCCAGAGTTTGGAGGTTACCAATGTCTTTGTTTATGAGTTCCATGATGATACGTTCCATGGCCTTGCAGACCAGGCTCGTCAGGCTAATAGGTCGATAGTTCCCGGGATCATTGGTGGCTCCCCCTTTGTGGAGTGGGATAACTGTTGCTGTGCACCATTCAGTGGGTGCAAGGACTGATACGAGGCTATTATTGAACATGGTGCTTAAGTGGGGAGCCAGTTCGTTCTGAAGTTTGTGTAAAACGCAGCCTGGGATGTTGTCCGGTCCCATGGATGCTGTGTTTTTGGCTTTAGAGAGTGCAGCTTTTACTTGCGTAGTTGTGATTACAGGGACTCTGCATTCTTCCTGTATAGATATGGGCCCTTTAGGAAGTGAGAGGGGGGTAAAATTAGCATTGAACCTATCAGCCAGGATGTTGGCAATATCAGTTGGTTCTGTAATTTTCGTGCCTTTGTGCTGTAACTCAGAGCTGATCTGAGTGTTTCCATCTAGATTCTTGACATAGCTATAGAATACTTTGGCTGTCCTTGGATTTAGTGGTGATTTTGTTTTCATAGCTAGCTTTGGAGGATCTTATAAGGGATCTCAGCTTCTTACTGAGGCTGACCAGGGAGCTCCTCCACTCATGGGATTTTACTCTCTTTTGCAACAGTTTCTTCCTTTTGTTGTACAGTCTGTTTATGGCAGGGGACCACCAGATTGGCTTCCTTTTTTTGGAGGATAGCATCTTGGTTCTGTTTTGGATAGCACGATCCATGCACTTGTGTAAGTGCATATAGAATGCATTTATGTAGGATTCAGCAGTTGTAACTGTATTGTCCATCTGCATGGGTGTCATGAAGTTCACCACTTCTGTCTTAAGAAGCATGAAGTTGGTTTTGGAGAAATCTTTTACTGTGGTTTCCTTAATGGGGGGTGGGGGTGGGATGGATATCAAGGGTGATAAGCTTATGGTCAGATCAGACCAACGAGGAGTTGACTTCAGGTGTGGAACACAGGTCACTCATGTTGGTAATGACTAGGTGTAGGATATTGTTGCCCCTGGTGTGGGTGTAGATAAGTTGATCTAGGGCATTGGAGTTTATGAATTCCAGAAAGAGTTGAGCTAAGGAGTTGGTACACGAGTAGTTTTCCCAGCTATTGGTGGGGTAGTTGAAGTCGCCCATTATTAGGGTATTTGGTTGAACCCTAATATTTTCCAGTACATCAAGAAAAGAGGAGTGGGAATCCTGGGGCATGGTGGGGGATCTGTAGCAAGCTGCAACTTGTATTGCAGTTATGCCCAGAGTTAGTTGCACTTGGATAATCTAGGATGTATTATGCTGAGCAACTAGACTGGAGGTGTGGATATCCTTAATGAATATGGACGCACCTCCACCTTTGCTGTTTTGGTCCAGGTTACATGGCCGAAAGGTGTGGTATGAGTTATAGCCTGGTAGTGCAGGGTTGCTGTCTGGAGCCTTGAACCAGGTCTCAGTCACTGTACAGATATCGATGTTTTCCATTTTAAGAAGTGCCTTGAGTGAGTGAGTGCATTTTGAGATTTAGACTTCTAGCATTGAGTAGCATTACCCTCAGTTTTTGCTTGCCTGTTCCTGTTATGGTGGTTATTTATTTGAACCCTGCCTAAAAAAGGCACTATAGGGGCAGCAAGAGTCTTAGCCAGTATCCAGAATCCCAGGGGTGACAGGTGCAGGCCATCTGTGGCAAAGCATCGTGGTCTGTTGACCATGTTATCCCAAGCAGACAGATACTGGATCCCCTTAGAATGACACCAGAAGCTTAGCCAATTGTTGAAGTCAATCATTTTGTCCTTGTACTGCGGTATCATTCTGGGTGATGGCAGAATGCTACTCAGGGCTAGGGTCATACCTGCCTGGGCTACAAGATCGGAGAGCTCTTCCATGTCACTTTTCATGTAGTCTAGGGAGGTACGTCTCAGGTCATTCACACCAACATGGACAATGACAGAGTCCTATTTGTACTTGTGGAGTGACCTGAGTGCATGGGTTATGTGGCGGATCCTGGCACCCGACAGGCAGCTGACAGTAACCTTCTTGTTTAGCCTGGCGAGTGGGACATCAGTGTGCGTCACCTATGACTAGTGTGTTGGGTACGTTGTTTTGCCTTATTGGCTGTGGTTGAGTGGCACACTGAGTCTGTGGGCTATGTGTCATATGGGTTGTGTTAGTTGCTTGCGTTTCTGCTTTGGAGGTCTCTGTTGCTTAGATTATCATTGAGAGCCTCCGCGAATGTTTTTGTGTTACTACGTGTGGATTTTGGTGGTGTAGATTTAGTGAGACTATGTGATGAGTGCGGTGTGGTGCAAATGTTTACCTTCCCCTCATGACTGTCAAGTTCAGTCTTGGTTGGAGAGAGCTTTACCTCCAGTTTGGCTAGATAAGTGCATCTCTCACAGGTTGTAGTGTTGGGTGGTAGGAGGAGAGGGTTGTCTGTGTACATGAGGCAATTTCTGCATTGCCTCAAGATGCCCAGATTCATCAGATAGACAGGAGAGAACACTGGGAGCTGACACTTGGACATGCCTGAATAAAAAAATATTTTCCTCTAGATAAGTGAGGAAAGTGAGTATAAGAGCTGTTTTTCTCTAAGCAAGTGTGAAAAGTAAGAACAAAAACTGTTTTCCTCTAGGTAATGAGGAAGATTGAGTGCTTTAGTAATTAGTAGCTTATTTAGTGCTTACAAGTTCTGAACAAGTGCCGAGCATGAATAAGAAAATGTAAGTGCTAAAACTAAAAATCTGTATCTACACTAGACGAGTTACAGGACAGAAACAAGTGCAAATGCAGGCTTTCAAATCAGAAAGTTGAGAGAAGGAAGATTGCCCAAACAGCCAATAACTACAATTACTGGGCCAGAACCACTCCTTATGTGGTAGACAGGTTACCTAGTGCTTACCACTCCTACTGATAAGCTAGAAGGCTTTCCTCCAACACAGAAAGGCTTGGGGGGCTCAGAAGCTTACATACAGTCCTGGATACAGCAAATCTGTATCTGGAATACTAGTTACAGGAAAGGTAGGAAACAGGCTTACAGTTTTTTTTTTAACAGAAAAGTAGCAAAAACAGTAGTACAAACAATTTACATGCAGTGCAAGCTAGCACACTTGTGTATGCAGCAATATTAGACCAAACACAGTTTAAAAAATGCAATTAAATTAAAAAGGACTAAAAGCAAGTGCAGAAAGAGTTTAATTAGGTAGAATGTGGTGAAGAGATGGGACTGGGGGAGTGTCCCAGATCAAATCTACAGTGGGGCAGGCAACTGCATAAGCCACCAAATTTAAACTACAAAGCAAAAATAGGGAAGGTGGGTGGGAAAACTTTCAACAGAGATCTAAGCAATAACTAACAGTACAAACTTTAAAACCAAAAAAAAAAAAAGCACTCAGCTCTGTATATTTGCCGATCAGTCTCTCAGAACAGTGAGACAACAGTTTCAACAGAGATCTAAGCAACAATTAACAAACTCTATAACCAAAAAATATATACTCAGCTCTGTATATTTGCAGATAGTCTGTAAGGCAGTCTCTCAGAATACAGGTTCCAGCAATCTGAATACAGCTGTTACTATACCAACTGAAGACACAGCAAAAAATGGGGGGGGGGGGGATAGTTTCAACAGACATCTAAGCAACAACTAACAGTACAAACTTTAAAACCAAAAAAATATACTCCGCTCTGTATATTTGCCGATCAGTCTCTCAGAACAATGAGACAACAGTTTCAACAGAGATCTAAGCAACAATTAACAAACTCTATAACCAAAAAATATATACTCAGCTCTGTATATTTGCAGATAGTCTGTAAGGCAGTCTTTCAGAACACAGGTTCCAGCATACAGAAAGGAAGAAATTCAGTATCACATACTGTTACACAGTGTAAATGCATGAATCAACAATGTAGTCTAATAAAATTAACAAATTAAAAATTCTGATATTTCAATAGCAACATTTCAAGGCTATCCCAGCAACTTAGTCTTATTATGATTCATAAACCATATTTCTTTTTCAGTTTTACATAACATTGTTTTTAAATTTAAAATTCTTTGAAAGGAGGAACCAAGTTTGAGTTCCAATTTTTTTGTAATAAATTTTCTAGCCACAGCCAGGAGACTCCAAACATTTTTTTGTTGTTTGGCTTTTACAGATAAAGGAAGTGGAATATTTATTAGTATTGTTGATCTTGTTAATCAGACCATAACCCATTAAAAATGCATATCTCTTTAATTTTTCACATTCTATAAATATATGTGCCCAATCAGCTTTTACATATATACTGCACCTCCAACAAACTGAAGAAGTAATTTTACTAAACTTTATAAGGGGTAAGAAAAAAAAAAACTATATATATATATATATATATATATATATATATATATATATATATATATCCACTTTCCAGCGTAAGCTTGGAAATGTTTGATTAACTGACTTAAAGTACCCACAGATTCAAAAAACATGTTTATTTCATCATGGTTTGGTGTTTCCTATATTTTAACACCACTCTGGGACTATTTACAGGTATTTAAATTTATTTTATTTTATTTATTTATTTATTTTACATTTGTTAACCGGGCTAGTCTAACTGGATATATTTCCATTTTCAGTAGAGGCCCGGGGAGAAAAGCTCCACAATGTATAAAACAATTACATAATTTACAAAAAATAAACACACAATAAACAACAGTAAACATTGGAAAGAAAAGAGGAAAGGAAGGGGAATACGCAATATAAAAAACAAACAATAAACTTGGAAATACAGAAGGAAAAGGAGGGGGAATATGCAAATATACAGGAAGACATCATGGGATTTATTATTCACATAACATAGTATGAGTGGATACCTCAAATTCACACCATAAAAATACAGTTAAAAACTTCTTTCTAGATAATTTATAGGAAGGTTATCTGAAGAGTAAAAGAGAGACAAGAATAGTACAGAAGGAGTGAGCAGATAAAAAAACAAAATTTATACTTGCAGTAAGGATAAAACAATATAAAAGGAGGAAAAGGAATAATAGAGTTAGAGCTTGTCCAAGATGGTCATAGAGATAGTAGAAGGAAAGGAGGAGGAAGGAGAGGGAGGATTAGAGGTGGTTATAGGGAGAATTTAGTCGGGGTTACAGCAGGGACATAACCATTGATTTTTAAGGTAGCATCTGAGTTTTTGTTTAAACAGAATAGGAGTTTGAATAGAAGTAAGTTCAGTAGGAAGTTGATTCCAGTGTTTGCCAAGGGCGTTAGAGAAGAGGGAGTCACCAGCAAGGTTGTTGGCTTTAGTTAAAGTTACTAGTAGTTTACTGGAGGAACGAAGTGAGTTCAGGTTAGAGTAGGGGGTCAAAAGTTTGGAGAGTGCAGGAGTGTTATTAGGTTGGTACAGAGCTCTATGGACAAAGGAGAGTTGGGAAAGAAGCAACATATTTTCAAATTCAAGCCAGTGAAGTTGTTGAAGGTTCAAGCAGTGGTGAGTTCTAAATTGATTACCAGTCACAAATCTAGCAATACTATTGTATGTGTTAGCCAATTTTGAGAGATTATTTTTCTTCAGGTTAGTGTAAATTGGTGAGGCGTAGAAAAGGGTTGAAATAAGGTGAGAGTGGGCAAGAGTAGCTTTGGCTGCAGGGGTTAAGAATGTTCTAATTCTGTATAGGGAGCCCATTTTTCTGTTTACAGTTTTAATGGTGTTATTGATGTGACAATCATAGGTAAGATTGTTGTCAATCATGACACCTAGCAGTTTGGTAGAGGGGTCAGCTGATATGAGGGTACCATTAATAGATGAGATAGAGAAATCTAAAGTGGGGGATCTAGTAGTTGGTTTAAAGAGGAGGAGTTTAGTTTTTTTAGCATTTAAGAGTAGGCAGCATTTTAGGAACCAGGCTTCAACTGTGTGGAATACATTTTGAGTAATAGTTTGTAGCTCAGGAATGTTTTTAGCTGAGCAAATGAGAGTGGAATCATCAGCGTATTGAATACAAGTAGCTTGAGGGATAGCTGATTGTAGGTCATTTATAAAAAGGGAGAAAAGGAGAGGCCCAAGAATGGAGCCTTGTGGGACACCAAGAGAGATAGGAAGGAGAGAGGAGAGTTTGTTTTCCCAGAGGACTGCCTGTTTTCTGTTAGAGAGGTAGGAGGTAAACCAAAGGATAGCTTTAGGTTCTGGAGCAAGAGATTCAAGAATTTTTATGAGAAGGCGGTGGTTGACCATGTCAAAAGCTTTGGAAAGGTCAATAAAGAGTGCAGAGGAAAGAATGTTATTATTGCGGTTAGTGTTTATAAAGTCAGTAAAGGAAAGAAGAGCAGTGGTAGTACTGTGGAAAGGCCTGAAGCCATGTTGACATGGAGTTAGAACGTTATTGTTAGTTAAGTAGTTCATTAGTTGGAAGTGAACACATTTTTCCATGATTTTAGCTATGGGAGATAAGAGTGCTATAGGCCTGTAATTAGAGTATTCGTTTGAGTTACCTCCCTTGTGTAGGGGTATAATGTGTGAGATCTTCCAGATGTCAGGTATGATACCTTCATTAATTGTTCTATTGATAAGGATGGATATGGGATAGGCTAGAGCTTTAGCTGCTTTTTGGAGGTATTCAGATGGGAGTTGGTCAGCTGATGGGGTACATGGTTTTAGTTTTTGAATACATCTTTGGATGAAGGTGGTAGAGATAGGTTGTAGTGTGAAGGATGGTTGAGTAGATGCTGCTTGGGCAGGGATGCTAGAGTTGTCAAAGGAAAGGTGAGAGGCTAGAGAATTTATAGTATTAGTAAAGAAGGAATTGAAAGCGTTGGCAGTTTCCTGGGAGGAATTCTTTTCGGATCCAGAGGGAGAGGGGGTGGTAGTTTGTCCAGGGTGAAGAAGTCTATTCAAGGTTGTCCAGAATTTTTGGGGATTATTATGATTAGTTGATTGGAGGTTGCAATAGTATTTTTTTTTGTCTAAGATGATAGCTGTTTTAGTACTATTCCTATAACTAACTATTACTATAAATATTTTTATACATAATTTCTGAGTCTGACCACATGGGGTCTGGCATCTTGAAGTAATTCTGATTGTTTATTCTGCCTCTAGGGATGCCAAAGTGCAGTGCTTATCTGTAAAAAGTTACATCATGCAGGCCTCTTTCTTCCTAAGGCTCCTGTCACTGCCTTGATTTTACATGCGTACACTGATGTCTTTCATTCAGTTAGTTTTATGTGACATTTCATGCCATTCAGTAACTACTTAAAACACAAACAGTGCAAATGCCACCGAACAGACTTTCAAAGTGTATTTTACTGCTGCTTCCTTTTAGAATGGCTAAACTGCATTTTTTGTGAAGCCTGAATTGTAGTACTTTGACTCATCTCCCATCCCCCTTCACACCTAACTTCCCTAGCTGTCAAAGTGCTAAGGGTAATTTCAGCTGCTACCTGCTGTGATTGACAACTCACAGTAGGAGACTTGACTCGTGTATTATTTCCTTGTTCTAGCCTTTACTTTCTGTATGGGTAGGGAAAGGATCAGGGAGATGTGACATCACAGCATGGGTGTTTTTTTTAGGACAGTCGTGGTGATATCAGTTTGGGGAGGCAGCTGTCCAGAAAAGTATCTGTATTTAGTGGCCTTGATGACATCGATGAATTGGAGACTCCAGCAAGGGTGGGATAAAAGTTTTTTGAAAGTGAAACCACCACAGTGTTCTAGTGGAGAGAAACAGTCAATTTAAAAAATATTTTAAATGCTGTGTTGTTTATTCACAGCAGGGACAATAAATAGGGAGAAAAAGGACAGAGAAGTTGAGCGTTTAGCATTGAGCAAATAATCCCATTGTTGTCCTTTACATAATATAACTTTGTTCTTATAATCGAATGGTCACTCAATCCATTGCTGTCTAAAAAGTTCCAGAATTTTGCATCAAAGTTATTATTTATAATAATTTATATAACTTGGGCATACTTCCTTTGTTGGGTCAATTTATCTTTGATGGTAGCACTTCTATACTCATATAATGGGAGAATAATGTTCTGTTCTCTTCACTTATATTACCTACACATTCATTGAATTTCTTACTTATAGATAATATTTGTTGATTAACAGATTCATCCAACTTAAAATCTTTCATTAAACCTTCTGGTGACTTAGCTTTCCCTTTTTTAATCAATCTGACCATAACTTTAACCCATTTCTTTTACTAAATTAATTTTAGCATTGTACTGAGTTTCCACAAATCTAGAGGTGTGTGTGATGGGAAAGCACAAACATTTCCATTTTTACCATTAACAGGGTTTGAAAAAAATATTTAACTGTCTAAAGATTGAAATTAAATTCCTTCTAAGGCATGTTTTATTAACCAGATGAAAGGATTGTTACATATTTTCATTTATCATATTTAATAAACTTGTATGAATTTAGTATAAGCTGCACCTGAATAGTTTTCCATTGACTAGTATAAGTTACGTCTACCCAGAATGTAATAGAATTAAAGTCTGCAGCAGTGGAATATGATTGTAAGTCAGGGAAGCTAATACCACCATACTCCCACAGTCTAATATGATTTCTGTAAGCAACTATCAGCTTTTTAAGGTATGGTGAGAATGAAGTTAACAGTTTTTCCATCTTCTTTAATTTTTTTTGTTGGGTATTAAAGCTGCTGAATGCAGTATATATATATATATATATATATATATATATATATATATATATATATATATATATATACACACACACAATATTTGGTAATATAATTTTAATAAGCACTAACCTAGCCTCAAAAATTAAACAAAACACTCATTCCATTTTTAATAAGGAATAATACTTCAGTTATTTTTTTCTAAATTATGATTAATAATCTTACTCACATCTTGATAAATTTTCATTCCTAAATATTTTTATTTTATCCTTCCCAATTATATTTATCTTTAAACCTGCTATCTAGTCATTGATTTAACACTAAAGTCTCAGTTTTATTATTGAATTTCAGCAGTGATACCTTAAACTTAATTTCCTTATCATTTTTTTTCAATTGAATAGCTTAAATCTCCTATAGTTAGTAAAATATTTGCAAAAAACTGTATTTTAGATTGACACTCTTGAAAAACATCAGTTTTATCATCATTTCTTTTATTATTAGCTAAGGGTTCAATAGCTAATGCAAATAGCAGAGGAGACGAGACACCCTTGATTTGAACCATTATTTATAGTGAATCCTTCAGAGATGCAAGATCCAATTTTAACATACTTTGGAATCTCTATAGAAGTGTTTTAAATATTCCAATAAATTGTTCTGGGAATGCAGATACTTCTAAAGTTTTAAATAAGTAGTTCCAATGTACATAATCAAAAGCTCTCTTGATATCTAAGCTAATTGGGGCCAAGTTTTTGTTCATTCTTTTTGCTAAGTCTAAGATTTCTACTACCTTTTTAATATGGTCATACATGAATCTACTGACTATAAATCTTGTTTGATCTTATTTAACTTACTTCTGTACTACTTCTCTTATAGCAACGATGGAAGCAAGTATTTTATCATATATATTTAATAATGAAATAGGTTTATATGAGGAAATTCAATTTTATCATTTCCTTGTTTAAATACAGGTGTGAGTACAGAAAATTTCCATGAGGGAGGAATTATTTTGTCACTCGGAATTATCCTGAAAACTTCACTTAGTAATCTTCTTTCGGCTGCTCCTGTTAGGGGCCACTACAGTGGAACATCTGTTTCCATTTCTTCCTGTCCTCTGCATCTTGCTTTGTCACACCAACCACCTGCATGTCCTCTCTCACCACATCCATGAACCTTATCTTAGGCCTTCCTCTTTTCCTGTTACCTGGCAGCTTCATCCTTAGCATCTTTTTCCCAATATACTCTGCATCCCACCTCAGCACATGTCCAAACTAACATAATCTTGCCTCTCTGACTTTGTCTCCAAACCTTCCAACCTGGGCTGACCCTCTAATATACTTATTCCTAATCCTGTTCACCCTCATCACACCCAGTGCAAACCTTATCATCTTTAACACTGCCAAAGCTCTGACTCCTTCCTTTTTGTCAATGCCACTGTCTCCAACCCATATAACATAACTGGTCTCACTACCCTCTTGACCTTCCCTTTGACTCTTGCTGGTACTTGTTTGTCACAAATCACTCCTGACACTCTTCTCCACCCACTCCAATCCTGCCTGTACTCTCTTCTTCACCTCTCTTCCACACTCACCATTACTCTGAACTGTTGATCCCAAATATTTAAACTCGTCCACCTTTGCCACCTCTACTCCGTGCATCCTCACCATTCCTCTATCTTCCCTATCATTCACACACATATATTCTGTCTTAGTCCTGCTGACTTTCATTCCTCTTCTCTTAGTAATCCTAAAGTATTTTACAGAAGCAGACTATATAATTCCATACTTAAACCATCTAACCTTGGAGCTTTGCCATTTTTATTTTTTTTTAATGTGTTTAACTTTTATTAGGGTAATAGATTTATTCAACAGAAACATTTTCTGGTCATTAAGTTTATTAGTAGCTTTTTTCTATAAATACTTAATTTGCAATTATCAGGATTATTATTTTTATCTGTATTGATTTTTTTAAACTATCAGGCATTTCTTTTATGTCTGAAGTAATCTGTGTGAGGATTTTGGGCATTATTGATTTGTGCCTTTTTGCTTAACATCTTACTTCATTGTATAACTGTGAAATTATAATTTTTCTAGATCTCTATTTTATGTGTTACGTTTTTTGATACTTTCTCATTATTTTTAATGACTTCAGTAGTATTTTTTGTTTTTAAGCCTGTCTTTATGTACATCATCTTGTATTTCTAATAACTCTTTATACCACTGTTTCATTTTATTACTAGACCATCTTTCCATTCTATCTTTAATATGCATTTTAATGAGTCCCATAGTATGACTTCACTAACCTGACTATCATCATTCAAAGATAGACATTTCTCAATTTGTTCCTTAAGGTAACTCTTAAATTATTTTTTAATTTCATCATATATATTGGAATTCTGTAAATCTGAAATTTATTTAGATCTGTTGATGTATTAATACTTGGTGCATTATAATCAGATAAAGGACAAGGAAGAGTTTTAAAATAATTAATATTAATTAAATCTGTGGAAGCATAACTCTATGAATTCTAGTTTGCATCCCATGTGCATAAGAATAATGAGTGAAAGACAATAACTTTTCTGCTTTTATTATTAAATCAGTGAGATTATTACTAATCCATCTGTTTAGTGCTTTAGCTGATGCTAGAATTTTAGCTTTCTTCTGTTGTTTTATATCTCCTATATTACACATTCAGTTAAAATTTTCAGCTAAAATTAAACTGCCCTTTCAATGATTTTGTAATAGGTTTAAGTGATCTTTACCCACTTTTTCACATATTCCATGGCTCCAATAAAAAACTGGTGTATGGCATTTGTCATTGCATTTAGTTACTACAAATGTGTACATTCCTTTGGGATCATTAATATATTCCATGACCCTAGGCATTACAGTAGATTTTCTCCTCAGTTTTGCAGTTCCACTCCTCTTTTTATTAAAATAAACAAACGATAACATTTTGTAACTGAAGTTTAGATATTGAATCCATTTATCTGTCAGTGGAGTCTCTTGCAAGAATGTCTCCTCTATTATTAACAATTTCCTTTTTTGCTATTATTTAATCCATTTACATTAATAGAAAATAGATTAAAGCTCTCTGTACTGTAAATTCAAGAAGATTTCTTTTACCATATCAGTGTCCACCATATTAATGTAGTTGTATATAAAACTCTAATGTATTCCTCCAACACTTGTCTTTAACTTTCCACATTTTTGAATTCTTCCTTTCTGCAAATTAAACTACTAAAACTTGTAAGTAACAAAAACAGAAATGTGCACAACTGTAACTATATGTTTATATATTACTAATAAAACACAACTTACCCTGGATACCGGAGATCCTAGTTTGCCTATCGAATAGACAAACTACTAAACTAGCTTTGTACCAACCAAGATCTAAAATTCCATCAAAATTAGCCAAAAGCTCCCATGACTAGCAAATTAGTATATATTTATGTTAAAAATAATAAGAGAAAAAAATACTACAAACATAGTTGCATATTTTGCCATTTAAAACTATTTCCCCTTATCCCATGAAAGTTTAATAATCTACTTCTATTAATCACAAATAATAGTCTGAGAAATAATGTAATATATAGATGGATTTAGATAGTAGTATAGTTATCTATTAATAATTATTTGCTCATTTAACATTATTATAACTAAATCCTTAAATATACAACTAGAACAGAGTAGGGCATCTTTCATCTGTAAACATACAGGTGATAGGAAATCTAAGCTTACCAAACTATTATACAACAGGAATATCAATGCATATATAATTTATCATGCTGAAAGATATGTACATATTTTATAACTCTAATAAAAACTCTGAATTAATTTTAAAATTGCAAATGTCTAGATCTTAAATTTTATAACACTCTCCTAGGTTCTACTTCTAGTCATCAAAAGACCATTTACCTTAAACTGAATTAAACGAGATAACAACACTGAACTTTGAATACACCAAAAGTTTACACTACTGAATTTTTAACAGGAAATGTGTGTACATGGCCAACATGGGGAAATTTGCTCCCCCCCACTGTAGTGTGATCCCAGATTTGGTATATTTATTTGGGGGGGTGTAGCCCCCCCACCTTGGTGGCTTTGACATACCGTGGTGTGTTTCTGTGTTGAATGTTGGGCAAGCACATACATTCTCTGTTAAAAAATTCGGTAGTGTAAACGTTCGGTCTATTCAAGTCGTCTCGGTAAATTCAGTTTCGGGTAAGTGGTCTTTCGATGAATAGAAGTAGACCCCACTCAATATAAATATCTGTCTGAAAATCATTCATCTTATTAAATTAATTCATAAAAAAACACACTGCTAAAGTTAAAAGGAATATCTTGCTATTCAACAGAGTAAAAAAAAAAAACACAGCCAGTATTTTATTTAAAAGTTACATGTGAAATGACAACAAACCACATTCTTCTCTCCCAGGTTCAAATATCTTAAAAATCTACTCCACTTTGTTAAAATGAGACAACTGAGTCAGCAGTAAAACACTCAAATTTCCAGTCTGACTTATGAAATAAGTTATTTTAAGTAATCATAGTGAATCCAGTGATGTACAATATGCAAAAACCTTCAAAGTTCATGTAACCATATTTCAAATTTCAGTTTTCAGGATCTTTTTCAATATTTGTATGTACTTTTCTGTGAAAAATGATATCCGATCTTGTACATTTACTTTGCTGCTATATGCAGATATATGTAATATAGGTCTTCCTTCAAAGCAGTTTGCAATTCATATATATTTTTCTGTCTTATTCCTCCACTGATATTCTGCCTTATTTTATGTAACTTGCATTTCTAAAATCTCACATCAAAGAGATATTTAATCATCAGCTCTCTGTTAGAGAATGCATCATGTGTATATATTTCTTAATTTACTGATTATTACTTTCTTTATGTTTCTTTTATTGTGCATTTGCATAGTATTAAGAATGTGTTTACTCTTATTAGTTCTAGTATCATACGCAATCTTGACTATATATATATATATATATATATATATATATATATATATATATATATATATATGTGTGTGTGTGTGTATTATATATATAAAGTAATTCATGCCTCTATGATTTAGATGTGGGTCTTTAACAATTATGTACTGTTGTTCTAGTTTGTGTTTCACATCCTGACACTTAATATTTAATTACAAAAAGTGAAATGACAACACTATTTAATTACAAAAAGTGAAATGACAGCTCACAATATACAGCAGCTGCTAATCTCGTCTGCAAGTTTCTCATTTTTCTTAATTCCTCCAAACTATTGTCATCTATAACAAACATCTAATTTTCTCCTTCCCATTAATTTCTACAGTTGGGATTAATAACACTGCAGCATAAGCTATTAACATTCAGTAATATGCAAGTAAATTATATATCAGAGACAGCACAATGTGAAACATCACTATACCTTTTGTATTTCCATTACTTCATTTCTAAATAAATATTTTTAATGTTATTTGGAGCATATTTCTTACATATACACTTGAAAAGAAGTTGAGATCTCTTCTTGTCATTGGCATTGCAATTCAGGCACTTCCTGCTTTCACAAACATTAGTGATGAACTTTGAACTCTTCTAGGACCCGTTTTTTCATCAAAACAGCTTGAGAAGAAAGTGGGAAGTATAGCAAGCAAGAATTAAGCAGCTTCACACAACTAAATAATTATTTTGATCTCTAGCTTATTTTAAGTTCTAATTGCTTCATAAATGATCTGTGAAAAGAATGTGTTTTAAAAGCAAAATGAAAACCGTCACTAGCTCTTTAACATTTCTAATTAGCATATTATGTAGATCTGACATTCATTTAACCTAGCAATGTACATACTGAATAAAATTAAAACAAAGTAAAATTCTTAAAGCTACTAATTTTATTAGTTATAATTTAATGTCATTCTCATGTAGGAAATATTTCTTTAACATTTAGAAATGCATTTATAAGTTTAGTTTAAATAAAATATATTAAGGTTTTCACTATAAATATAGTATGACTAAAATATTCCCTACCATGTAAATGTTTTAGTTTTAAACATAAATACATACTTACATATGGTTTGAAGCTTGAAGTCCTAATGAACCATTTACTTACAGGGTAAATCTGTTATTTCAGGTCCTGCAATCATAAAACAAATATTACTTTTGTTTTTAAAGCTTTTTAACTTAAAGAAGCAGTTTTCCATTAATTCAGCTTACCTTGCCTCTTGAGGGATGCAACAGTCTAGTCCATTTCTTCAGTGTTGTTAAGGATGTTGTTTTTAGTAATAAATATAGATGCCTCTTTCAGTGTCTCAACTATTTTAATTCCTTCAGAACAAAATATTTTGATCTTTTCAGGAAATACCAAAAGTAGATTTAATACTGCCCCTTTAATCTGTGGCAAGCAGGATTTCTTTTGACTCATTACTTTACTGGAAAAGTCATTGTCAAATCTGATTGCATGCACACTTATTTTAATAGCTGGGCTGGACACATTTTTAATATTTGGTCTTTTTCCATGCTGGACATGAACTTAACTATTATTGAATCTGGTGATGAGTTTTCCTTCTTTGAAGGTATTCTTGAGGACCTATGTGCCCTTTTAATCCTAAACAGTAAAGTTTTAGGTAATATTAACATTTTATGACAGGTTGTTAATAAGTTTATTACATTGTCTCCCTCATATTTTTCAGGTATGACATAAATTCCGATATTGTTTCATCTTTGTCTGTTTTCTAACTCATCAGTTTTATCTATAAGCCAGTTATTTTGTTTCAAAAGGATTTCAGTCTGAAACTTCCCTTCAGTTATTCCCCCTTCATTGTCATTTAAAGCTTCTTCTATACTGCTGATTTATGTATTTTGTTATTTCATAAAAATTTCTAAATGTACCATCTTATTTCTGGATTCTTATTTGAAACGTTCGATTGTAGTGTCCAGTTTGCTCATTTTTAGTAATACATCCTGCCTGCCAAATTTTAGTGACTGGATATCTTTTTTAACACAAGAATCCTGAGTACCAGTTTTTGAGTAGCTTATGTTGAAGTCTCTTCTGTCTTAACCAAGCAGATGAAATTCTGACAGGAAAATTACAGTTTTTGAA
Source organism: Protopterus annectens (assembly GCF_019279795.1). Lineage (NCBI taxonomy): Eukaryota > Metazoa > Chordata > Ceratodontiformes > Protopteridae > Protopterus > Protopterus annectens. Next base: position 763,447,035 of record NC_056735.1, on the reverse strand, counting down.
GAACTTCAAACTATAAATATTTTCTCTTACTATTAGTGAATATAAATAACTATCAAGTATCTTCAAATTCAGGGAAAAGGTTTTGGTCACTGATAGGCCACACAAAATTAGAATCCCCCTCCATAAAGTTGCCAGTCATTAGTAGAGTCCCACATGTGTTGGTACTGGGGCCTCTAGTTTTGGCATCTACTTTTCTGATATCAAAGACAATGTCAAGGGCCTCTGGCTGACCAGGTTTACAAATACGTGCAAACTAGGTATGGTCATTGAATCTCCTAAAAACAGATACCCTTCAAGAGGACCAGACACAGACAAAAAATGGTGCCAGAGTCAAAGACTAAAACTCACTCTGTAAAAATATTTAATACCCTTTGGAAAGCCAACTGCCCTTGGAAATTACCACATTGATAATATACCCCTAAAAAGTAGACTTGTAGTTAGTGATCTGGGAACCTTGACAGTAACCTGACCTTTGGCCATCATATGCTTTCTGTGGTATGAAAATCATTATCCGTTGTGCAACCTATAAGTAAGGCATGGCATCCAGGTCCAAGGAGGTCATTGTTACATTGTACTTGGATCTCAACAGACCAGTCATTAAGTACAATGGCATATATCTGACAAGGCACTTATAGCAGCTTGAGACACCACAGAGGATCCTCAAAAAAGAATGCAGGGAGTAAACAAAGTCTATGCAGACTGTCGCAAAGACCTATCCCTGTACTCAATCTCCTGCAAACTGCTGTGTGGTGTTCTGTGCTTGGTTTACAAGCTTCCTTTGATCCCACATTGGATTTGTTGCACATCCACAAAAACAAAGCATCATAAATACCTTATCTATGGACCTAGACCTTGTCTGTGACATAAACAGTTCATGTTAAGGGACATATATGTGAGCCAAGGATTACCCCTTTTCTAAAACAGGCTTCCCATTCATGTGAAGCTAAGCTAATTTCTAATCATATTCAAATGTAACTTGAACCAGTGGATGAGAAATTGCAAATTTACCCCTGGTTTGGCACCTATATCCCTAATGAATAGAGGTAGCCTGTATCATAACCATAAAATCATTTGGGTATTGACATGTCAGCAATATTTTGGTAAATTTGGAATAAGCTTGTCTAGGCATAAAATAAACCTATATTGGTGAGTTGATCCTTAACCTTACTAAATGTACTTATTAGCAATACAGGAATTCTCTGAATTGATATGAAGGCATAAAGTATCACTCCACAGAACAATTAGTAAAAGTAACCATGAACGAGCTCGAAATCTGTTGCAGTTTATCCAGAAATTAGAAGCTGTGAGCTGGTATGAGGACTTTCCTGTTGATTTGGCTTTCCTTTCCTCCAGGCCTAATTAGGTGCTATGTAAATAAGTAAGTCATTTAATTAGAACAAGGATCCCAAGTCATATCTGAAAAGAACCACTAGTGCCTTTCTCTGGTTAAAATGGATGTGTGGTCCTATATAGTGAAATAATGGGTTAGAACTCCATCACTTAATAGATGATGTGAGCTATAACAGTTATTTGGAAAAATAAACTGCTAAACATTCAGTGATAAAAGACTTATGCATGCTATCGCAGGTATGGCAGGTATAGCATTATGGTACATACAGAAATGTAACTGAGATGTCAACAAACCTGGATACCCAATAGACATAAGGGGTGGAAAATAAATCTGAGAGATAGAAATAGAAACCATTTATGTAAAAGGTAAGACTAAAGCAAAAGTGCTGCAGTATATAAGGATTGAATTTGCTGCAAGGGTAGGCTATGAAGTTGGAACAAACAGGGTTTAGACCTTATTATCAAGGACAAACTTCACAAACTCCTATTTCATTGACTTTTCCCCTTACCCACGGGCAGTGGCCTCAAAGTATGTTTTATATTAGTTGGGGGGCCTGGATCACGGGTCCTACGAAACAAAATATTTCTTTAGGGATCTGCAGGGACCAAAACTTCTCAAAACAAGATCTCCGGGAGTTTGTACTGATATTTAGGACCAAATTCTAGGATGGCAGCAAGTGTGATCTGATAGGCAAGGTACTTGTGAAACTTGTGAATATGTAATTCTTTTCTGTGAGCATGCAATGTGTATCTGTTTCTTTAAATAATTCTTATAACTATTATTAGCTGACTTAAGATACAAGAACTGTTATTGCACTTAGAAGATTGTTTTGTACAAGCAGGTGCTAAACATCCTTGAGAATTTAATTGCAAGGTCTGAGAACAGTTCATGCTGGAAAAGCATCCGATGCTGACTAAGTATATTCTATATGCTTAGCGATGAGAAATCTATGACAAAAGAAGTAAAGAAACCTGTTGGACTGTAGGATAATTAGGTGACAAGAACTGACCTTCTGATACTCTTTAGACCATCAGAAGTATTATCACACACCGTGCTTTTAGAAAAGTATTTAAGTAGTTAGTAACTAGCGAGTGTTTAGGTTATGCTGTATATAATTGTGAACTAATGCATCCAATTTAAGTCCTTGTCTGCTCTTTAACTTCCATAACTGCCTATGTAAGATGGAAACTGATGTAAAGCTTCATGTACTATATTCCTGATTTTTATATGTTTGCAAGTGTTAGTCATGATTTCTTGCAACTTGCTGATCCAAGGGGGGTGAATATGGCAGAAACAGAGTACATAAAAAAATCCATACAGCAGCCCATGCATTTCTTTGAACCTCAGAGAAGAAAAAACTGAGACAAAATGAATCAGGTGATGGGATTGTAGAAACAAATGGTGGCTATGAAGTGAAAGATGAACCCTGAGAAATACTGAACTTCTGAAGCTACATGGCTGACATGTTTTATAAATTGTTAACCATGTCCTGCATCGAAAGATCCTGTAACTAAAGAAATATAATTGAGACAAGTAGTCACATGTGTAAATAATATGTAAATCTACATAAGGTAGTTGCATCTGACATGAGAAATAAAAGAAATGCTTGGATAACTACATCATTAAGTATTTGGACAGTCAGAGAAAGAAAAGTTTGTGTTTGCAGCCAATAAAATGTATATACTAGCTAACCAAAATAGACAAAATGAAGTAGAGGACACTGTAAATTTTATTGTGGCATGATGAGTACTTGCCATGTTTAGCAAGGATATTTCATAAGAATATCTTGAGGAATTTCTTGGAAAAATGTTTATATGTTATGAAAAAAACTCTGAGAAGCTGACACAACTATAAGAAGAAATTATAATCCAACATCCTTTAGATTTGGTTTTAGAACAAGTATACTAAAGAGAAAAAAAATGAAAGTAAAATATGGTTTTGAGATTGTAAGGTCCAAGAAACCATTGTGCTGTACTTTTGAATTCCTAAGCCTGACATCAGAACAACACAAAAGCACTTTTGGCTATAGAGGTACATGATTGTTTCACAGAGATGCTTAATGAAGGCCATGACCCCAAACAACAAAGCCAAGACAGTAACTGCCTTTCACTGTATTTGTAATATGAGATGTTACTCATCACAAGAGACTTAATCCATACTATTGCATAAATATCACCAAATGGCACCATTGGTACTTAAGTGTATTTCCCATTAATGAGATAAGTTATCCTTGCATATTAATAAGAGGACTTCATTAGCACTCTTTGAAACCAATGACTGGATGTGTGATCACACATTTTAACTTGGGATATGTGAGGAAAATCTACTTAAGGGGGTTTGTTAGTCTCTCTTTAGTAATGGGTACTGTGGCTGATGATCTGAATGGTCTCCCTGACTGTACGCTTAGTAAGAACCTACAAACTACAGTTAAGAAGGATAATATGATGATTAACAAGAATCTTTATAATCATCTTACAAATTGGCTAAAACTGTTTGCTCCATGATACTTGGATTTGGCCTTAGCTACATAATCTAATAGCAACAAAGAAAAAAGCAGAAATGCCTACAAGTAGACTTTACATTAAAACTAGAAAGAATTGCTCACAAGTTTTGCATAAACAATGAAGGAATCACCAGCCACCTGCACTGTAATAGTTAATTGTATCTTTACAATGATTGTAAAGTAAATCTTTTGAACTAATGATAACATAAATGTGTCTGCAGTCTCCTACATTAATATCAGAAATAAAGATAGTACAGAACAAAGCCAGTGAGGGATGGAGAAAACGCCAATAAATATCCACAGGCAAAAATAGGAGTAGTAGAAATGCACGAGGCACCACAAGTAAACTCTCAAGTTTATTAACGCAAAATCCTTTTGGAATAACTCGTTTTCGTTACACAATGCAACTTCATCAGACAAAAAACAGGGAGGAGTCCCTGAGTATATATACACACACAATTAGTAGATAATTGAATAAATTGAACCCAATCAAGTTTTTTACAAAAGGACAAACAGAAATGTGTAATTAAAATTCTTAAAAAATATATTGAAAATATGGTGTACAAATTAAAAATATTAAAATATTACAAGACATAGAAAAAACATAATGAATTGAAAATACAATACAAGGAAATAAATATAACTTGTATAGTATATATAAAAAACTGAAACAAGCTATATACTAATAGCCTTGAGCTTCAATAAAGGTTTAATAGAGATGTAATCATTTAAACCAGGTTCCTTGTTTGATTCTAAAAGAATCTGCCAGTACGTTTCCTGACATTCCAATTTTACCTGCCATGGCCCACCCCTGGGATCTTTGTCAACACCTTCTAGTACAAAAAACTGATATTTAGCTGTAGGGCATACTAATGTGTGCTTGTACAGAGCATTAGTATCATTCTTTTTAGATATGTCGTACATATGCTCGTAAATTCTGCGTTTTAATCTACGCTCTGTTTTGCCCACGTAGTATGCTGGGCAGTGTAAACAACAAGCTAAATAGACTACTCCATGACTATTACAGTTGAAGTATGCTGTACCCCGGATGGTTCTGTTATGGACTGAAAGATGTACTTCTTCTTTGTGCACAATGTAAGAACATTGTGCACATGATCCACATCTATATGTACCTTTACGTCTGTGAGATGTATCTCGATGGGAAAATCCTGTTTCCAATATGTTTTTAACATTTTTCCCTTTACGGAAAACAGTTCTGATGTCCTTGCCATGTATGTTTTCCAGGTCAGTAATGTCCTTGAATATGTCCCATTCCTTGCAAACAATCTCCTGAATAACACTAGAGTTTGCACTAAACCCTGTGATAAAGGCTTTTTTATAGTCTATTTGATCATTGGAACTAACAGGGACATTAGCAGGTATTCCCAAACCTAGAATAGGTCTGAACCTGTCCTTTCTTCCCTCCTTGACTTCCCTCCAAATGTTGTGAATAAATTCCTTTGGATAACCCCTGTCCCTAAACATTTGGAACAGTTTCTGACATTCTGCTGAGAAATCTTCCTCATGGGAAGTCATTAGGAAGCTCTGACCAATTGGCCCTTGACAATACCCCTTTTCTGGTACATGGGGTGTGAACTGTGAAAATGTATATAGCTGTTAGAAAACGTAGGTTTTCTATAAATAGTGGATCTGAAAGAACCCTGATCAATCCTGAGAAACACATCTAAATATTCTACCCCACCTTCATGTATTTGGTAGGTGAATGTGAGAAAGTCTGTAGTAGATGCCAAGAATTCCATAAAATCCTTTATGGCATCTACAGGACCTGTCCAAAAAATGCAGATGTCATCCAAAAATCTGAAATAGGCTTTCCAATAGTCCTTAAAAGGACTGTTGAGAACAAACTTGTTTTCCCAAACAGAAAGAATGACATCTGCATAAGTTGGAGCACAATTTGCCCCCATAGCAACACCTGCCACCTGTTTGTAATATTTTCCTGAGAAATAGATAAAATTGTTATGCAAAACTAGTTCCATAAGCTCCAAGATAACAAAAATGTCATTACTTTGGATGTTAGGACAAAGTAAAAGTGCCTCTTCCAACCACAGAAGCCCTGTCTCATGTGGTATAACAGAGAACAGGTCTACCACGTCGATGGTCAGGAACTTTAGATCAGGTACCATAAGTTCAGGGGTAGCCTTTCTCAAGAATTCCCAAGAATCCTTGAGTGTGTTGTCAAACTTTGGCCATAAGCTTTTGAATTTCCAATCTAGGAACTTGGATAAAGGGGAAATCTTGGAGCCTTGTGCAGCCACAATGGGCCTGAGAGGAGGATCCAAGATACCCTTGTGTACCTTGGGTACTCCGAAAATCGAAGGTACCCTGGGCTGAGTGTTGTTCAAAAAAGTGTAATCACTATTGTCAATGGCTCCCTGATCAAATAAATCCTTTATGGCCAAATCAATATTCCTGTAGGCCTTATTGATCTCATTAAGTGATACCGCATTGTATCTAGTCTGATTGTTGAGTATGGTACACATTTTACCATCATAGACATTTTGATCCATAATGACCGTTCCACCCCCTTTATCTGGTTCCATGACCCTGATGCTGTTGTTGTCCCGAAGCTCGAATAACAAAGATTTTTCAGGACTAGATAAATTGGATGAAAATCTGGTTTTTCTAAGTTCTTTCCTGATTTTCTGTTCAATCCTGGTTTCCAAATTTTTTAGCTGGGGATGTAATGGGGGGTTGAAAGTGCTAGGCCTGTTTAGACTGTTTGAATTGGAAGATTCTCCATTCCCCAAAATGTGTTCAAGATTGATCTTTCTAATAAAGGTTTTCAAGTCTAGTATTACCTGGGTAACATTACTGCCCCTGTTGGGAATAAACTTGAATCCCTTCATAAACAAATCAAAATACACATCATTAATATTTAAATGACTGTAATTGTATATGGTATATCCTTCCTTGATGCAGACAATATCATTAGTATCAGAGGTAAAGTCAAGGCCTGTTTCAGTGATATCTATTCCCAAAATTGGACCTGGGCTGGAAGATGGTTCCTGTAATTGTTCGTCCCTCCCCTGTAAGGATGGCGTTCTGGGGAAAAAGACTGATCCTGATACCCTTTACGCTGATTACGGATCCTCTCGGATCTCCTGGGAAGTGGTTCCTGTACCTGGCCCTGAAAACCCTCTGCTTCAGGTGTAAAGTCATGAACTATAACAGTAGTATTTGGGCCCTGTTTGTGTGATTTATGATGCTGTATTTTACTAAAAGGTGGAACAGGATACTGGCATCCATCTTTATACTCTTTTACATCTCTATATAACTTTTTGTATTTTCTTTGTAAAATTTCATTACATTTATTATCAACATCTTTTCTGATTTGATAATATTTCATCTTCTCTCTTTCTACTTGAAACATCAAATCACTAGTAACAACTAGGTTAATAGCCTCTATGTCTTTATCTAATAAAACAATTTCTTTCTCATTCTTTTTAATGATGGCTTGTACAATCTCTAGCCCACATTTGTCAAAAGCATGAATAAGTTCAGCGTGAAATTCGCTGCCTGCAATAACATTATTAGGGTACTTGTGAACCCTAAGTCCTTTAGGCACAATACGTTTCTCGAGACATTCATTGAGGTACTTGTTATCTAAAACCAAACTACGGTACCTGTACAATGAAGTCTCGAGTGAAAGCAAAGAGTCCTGAAAACTGCTACCCTGGTTGACGTTTGGAATACCTTCTCGTTGATAATCAAAACTAGGAACCTCCTTGTACCAGTCCTGAAACGAAGAAGGAGGTGTGCAGTGAACTCTGTTATTGTTGTCCACACCCGACGAGCGTTCATTCCCCGTCTGCAAGGCTAGTGGCGTCCTGAAAAAATCTGCAGCAGTTTGATGATGCCCTCTGCTAGTCGACGGGAAGGAACCATCGTCGTTGGAAAGAACAGGGGTGTTTTTAGAACCTCGCATATCCGGAGGATGAGCATTAGCAGATGTAGAAAACATTTGTTGCAAGCCTTGTCCTAAAGGCAAAAGAATGTCAATAAGTTGACTCAACTGGCCAGTTAGTTTGCGAATTTCACCCACTTCAGAACGAAGTGAGGAATCAGGGATATCGGCGTTTCTGGTCTCCCCCAGAACTTCCATATTCAAAACCACAACCAGAAGGAAGAAACACTGGCAAAATACAACAAAACAGAACAAAGCCAGTGAGGGATGGAGAAAACGCCAATAAATATCCACAGGCAAAAATAGGAGTAGTAGAAATGCACGAGGCACCACAAGTAAACTCTCAAGTTTATTAACGCAAAATCCTTTTGGAATAACTCGTTTTCGTTACACAATGCAACTTCATCAGACAAAAAACAGGGAGGAGTCCCTGAGTATATATACACACACAATTAGTAGATAATAGAATAAATTGAACCCAATCAAGTTTTTTACAAAAGGACAAACAGAAATGTGTAATTAAAATTCTTAAAAAATATATTGACCTATTGTATTTTCAATTCATTATGTTTTTTCTATGTCTTGTAATATTTCAATATTTTTAATTTGTACACCATAATTTCAATATATTTTTTAAGAATTTTAATTACACATTTCTGTTTGTCCTTTTGTAAAAAACTTGATTGGGTTCAATTTATTCAATTATCTACTTATTGTGTGTGTATATATACTCAGGGACTCCTCCCTGTTTTTTGTCTGATGAAGTTGCATTGTGTAACGAAAACGAGTTATTCCAAAAGGATTTTGCGTTAATAAACTTGAGAGTTTACTTGTGGTGCCTCGTGCATTTCTACTACTCCTATTTTTGCCTGTGGATATTTATTGGCGTTTTCTCCATCCCTCACTGGCTTTGTTCTGTTTTGTTGTATTTTGCCAGTGTTTCTTCCTTCTGGTTGTGGTTTTGAATATGGAAGTTCTGGGGGAGACCAGAAACGCCGATATCCCTGATTCCTCACTTCGTTCTGAAGTGGGTGAAATTCGCAAACTAACTGGCCAGTTGAGTCAACTTATTGACATTCTTTGCCTTTAGGACAAGGCTTGCAACAAATGTTTTCTACATCTGCTAATGCTCATCCTCGGATATGCGAGGTTCTAAAACACCCTGTTCTTTCCAACGACGATGGTTCCTTCCGTCGACTAGCAGAGGGCATCATCAAACTGCTGCAGATTTTTTCAGGACACCACTAGCCTTGCAGACGGGGAATGAACGCTCGTCGGGTGTGGACAACAATAACAGAGTTCACTGCACACCTCCTTCTTCGTTTCAGGACTGGTATAAGGAGGTTCCTAGTTTTGATTATCAACGAAGGTATTCCAAACGTCAACCAGGGTAGCAGTTTTCAGGACTCTTTGCTTTCACTCGAGACTTCATTGTACAGGTACCGTAGTTTGGTTTTAGATAACAAGTACCTCAATGAATGTCTCGAGAAACGTATTGTGCCTAAAGGACTCAGGGTTCACAAGTACCCTAATAATGTTATTGCAGGCAGCGAATTTCACGCTGAACTTATTCATGCTTTTGACAAATGTGGGCTAGAGATTGTACAAGCCATCATTAAAAAGAATGAGAAAGACATTGTTTTATTAGATAAAGACATAGAGGCTATTAACCTAGTTGTTACTAGTGATTTGATGTTTCAAGTAGAAAGAGAGAAGATGAAATATTATCAAATCAGAAAAGATGTTGATAATAAATGTAATGAAATTTTACAAAGAAAATACAAAAGTTATATAGAGATGTAAAAGAGTATAAAGATGGATGCCAGTATCCTGTTCCACCTTTTAGTAAAATACAGCATCATAAATCACACAAACAGGGCCCAAATACTACTGTTATAGTTCATGACTTTACACCTGAAGCAGAGGGTTTTCAGGGCCAGGTACAGGAACCACTTCCCAGGAGATCCGAGAGGATCCGTAATCAGCGTAAAGGGTATCAGGATCAGTCTTTTTCCCCAGAACGCCATCCTTACAGGAGGGACGAACAATTACAGGAACCATCTTCCAGCCCAGGTCCAATTTTGGGAATAGATATCACTGAAACAGGCCTTGACTTTACCTCTGATACTAATGATATTGTCTGCATCAAGGAAGGATATACCATATACAATTACAGTCATTTAAATATTAATGATGTGTATTTTGATTTGTTTATGAAGGGATTCAAGTTTATTCCCAACAGGGGCAGTAATGTTACCCAGGTAATACTAGACTTGAAAACCTTTATTAGAAAGATCAATCTTGAACACATTTTGGGGAATGGAGAATCTTCCAATTCAAACAGTCTAAACAGGCCTAGCACTTTCAACCCCCCATTACATCCCCAGCTAAAAAATTTGGAAACCAGGATTGAACAGAAAATCAGGAAAGAACTTAGAAAAACCAGATTTTCATCCAATTTATCTAGTCCTGAAAAATCTTTGTTATTTGAGCTTCGGGACAACAACAGTATCAGGGTCATGGAACCAGATAAAGGGGGTGGAACGGTCATTATGGATCAAAATGTCTATGATGGTAAAATGTGTACCATACTTAACAATCAGACTAGATACAATGCGGTATCACTTAATGAGATCAATAAGGCCTACAGGAATATTGATTTGGCCATAAAGGATTTATTTGACCAGGGAGCCATTGACAATAGTGATTACACTTTTTTGAACAACACTCAGCCCAGGGTACCTTCGATTTTCGGAGTACCCAAGGTACACAAGGGTATCTTGGATCCTCCTCTCAGGCCCATTGTGGCTGCACAAGGCTCCAAGATTTCCCCTTTATCCAAGTTCCTAGATTGGAAATTCAAAAGCTTATGGCCAAAGTTTGACAACACACTCAAGGATTCTTGGGAATTCTTGAGAAAGGCTACCCCTGAACTTATGGTACCTGATCTAAAGTTCCTGACCATCGACGTGGTAGACCTGTTCTCTGTTATACCACATGAGACAGGGCTACTGTGGTTGGAAGAGGCACTTTTACTTTGTCCTAACATCCAAAGTAATGACATTTTTGTTATCTTGGAGCTTATGGAACTAGTTTTGCATAACAATTTTATCTATTTCTCAGGAAAATATTACAAACAGGTGGCAGGTGTTGCTATGGGGGCAAATTGTGCTCCAACTTATGCAGATGTCATTCTTTCTGTTTGGGAAAACAAGTTTGTTCTCAACAGTCCTTTTAAGGACTATTGGAAAGCCTATTTCAGATTCTTGGATGACATCTGCATTTTTTGGACAGGTCCTGTAGATGCCATAAAGGATTTTATGGAATTCTTGGCATCTACTACAGACTTTCTCACATTCACCTACCAAATACATGAAGGTGGGGTAGAATATTTAGATGTGTTTCTCAGGATTGATCAGGGTTCTTTCAGATCCACTATTTATAGAAAACCTACGTTTTCTAACAGCTATATACATTTTCACAGTTCACACCCCATGTACCAGAAAAGGGGTATTGTCAAGGGCCAATTGGTCAGAGCTTCCCGAATGACTTCCCATGAGGAAGATTTCTCAGCAGAATGTCAGAAACTGTTCCAAATGTTTAGGGACAGGGGTTATCCAAAGGAATTTATTCACAACATTTGGAGGGAAGTCAAGGAGGGAAGAAAGGACAGGTTCAGACCTATTTTAGGTTTGGGAATACCTGCTAATGTCCCTGTTAGTTCCAATGATCAAATAGACTATAAAAAAGCCTTTATCACAGGGTTTAGTGCAAACTCTAGTGTTATTCAGGAGATTGTTTGCAAGGAATGGGACATATTCAAGGACATTACTGACCTGGAAAACATACATGGCAAGGACATCAGAACTGTTTTCCGTAAAGGGAAAAATGTTAAAAACATATTGGAAACAGGATTTTCCCATCGAGATACATCTCACAGACGTAAAGGTACATATAGATGTGGATCATGTGCACAATGTTCTTACATTGTGCACAAAGAAGAAGTACATCTTTCAGTCCATAACAGAACCATCCGGGGTACAGCATACTTCAACTGTAATAGTCATGGAGTAGTCTATTTAGCTTGTTGTTTACACTGCCCAGCATACTACGTGGGCAAAACAGAGCGTAGATTAAAACGCAGAATTTACGAGCATATGTACGACATATCTAAAAAGAATGATACTAATGCTCTGTACAAGCACACATTAGTATGCCCTACAGCTAAATATCAGTTTTTTGTACTAGAAGGTGTTGACAAAGATCCCAGGGGTGGGCCATGGCAGGTAAAATTGGAATGTCAGGAAACGTACTGGCAGATTCTTTTAGAATCAAACAAGGAACCTGGTTTAAATGATTACATCTCTATTAAACCTTTATTGAAGCTCAAGGCTATTAGTATATAGCTTGTTTCAGTTTTTTATATATACTATACAAGTTATATTTATTTCCTTGTATTGTATTTTCCATTCATTATGTTTTTTCTATGTCTTGTAATATTTTAACATTTTTAATTTGTACACCATATTTTCAATATTTTTTAAGAATTTTAATTACACATTTCTGTTTGTCCTTTTGTAAAAAACTTGATTGGGTTCAATTTATTCAATTATCTACTAATTGTGTGTGTATATATACTCAGGGACTCCTCCCTGTTTTTTGTCTGATGAAGTTGCATTGTGTAACGAAAACGAGTTATTCCAAAAGGATTTTGCGTTAATAAACTTGAGAGTTTACTTGTGGTGCCTCGTGCATTTCTACTACTCCTATTTTTGCCTGTGGATATTTATTGGCGTTTTCTCCATCCCTCACTGGCTTTGTTCTGTTTTAGAAATAAAGATAGTACAAAGCTGCTATGAAGTGATTTCACTTAGAGATGAAGGTATATGGAAAGTATGCCAGAAAAAAAAGGGAGTACACATTTAACTGCTTCACTTAGGTATACAATAACCATTGTTAAATGTATAGTTTATAAGGCATTTAAACAGTTTAAGATACAAGTTCATTGCAACAGCAAACTAAAATTAAACCTGTTATTTACATAAATCTGTGAAAATCTAAGTGATGAACTTTAAAATGATAGGGTTAGAAGACTGAGTCTGTTTTTTGTTTTGTCGTCAACAGGCACAGTTCCAAAATTCAAAGTTGTCATGAAAGCATTTTTCTTCAGTTGTGTATCCTTACTACTTTACATAAAAACGTTATTTGCTTTTATTAAAATTAACTGATGTTCTTAATGTATGAGGTAATGCAATTGTAAACAAACTCCAACTGGAGTTAAACATGATAAATGACAAATATTACTGGTTTGAAAGTATTAGCAGAGGATCCTTACAAAATGAATACATGGATTGAACCCAATATCATGCCCACTGATCACCTGAAAGCCCTGTCTGTTTACTCTGTATCATACAGACTTTTGAGAACTGATCTTTGCCCTGGCATACCTGGCATCTCTAGACCCTGTTTTGATGAGCCTTTTGACATCTACAAAACAAACAGCATCACAAATATTAGATTAAAAGACATAAATTTTGCTTGCAGCATAAATAGAACATGTTGGAGAGAGAATTATGTTTCTCAGAGAATTTCCATTGTCTCGAACAGGCTCCCTATCCATGTGAAGCAGAGTTTCTCCCTTTCCCTATTTAGGCACAACGTGGACCAGTGGATGGGAATTCAGAAATTCACCCTGGTCTGGCTCCTATGTGTTTGATAGATAGAGCCAGTCAGTAAATCACTCCTATATAAATCAAATGTGTGGGTCACATTTGGGTTGCACTGCAAGGCCCTAGTGGTAGTTAGCCTAGTATACACCTATGAATAGAGTTTTACAAAGACAATCCTTTGCTAAATTCTATTTTTGTTATATGTACAAGAATGACTGCTGTCAAAAAAAGGTTGCTTTGTGTTCTGTTACCTTTTAGTAGCAAAATACTGCATTGAAATTTAAGCAAAATTTATTATAAACATTAAGACCAAATGCATTATACAAAGGGTATTCCAGCACAGTACGAGTACTACAAGTTTACAATGGAAATACCTTTAAAGACATGTTGCCTGCGCTTTAGAAAGCAGAATGAGAGATCAGGTTGCCTGCGCTTTAGAAAACAGAATGAGAGATCAGGTTAAAGAAAGACTTACTGTTTGCATTTACAGGAGATTGTATTTCAGGCATGCATAGTGCTCTTCTATTTATGTAAGAGTTAAATATGACATTTCATTTTACAGATTAAATTTAATGGAAAATTGCAACTGCATATTATTGTTTTAAGACACTAGATAAGATAAACAGAGTATGTCACAAAAATACTCCTACTAGTGTTAAATCCAGTAAGACATTTGTAATGGCAACTGTTGGAGATGATATGAGATGGGGAGTGCAATGTCTGAAGACTGGAGCAGGTACCCTGTTATATCACACAATAATAAGGCTATAAACATTCATGGGCTTATTAAACTTTTCCAGACAGTTGATACTATAAGAGGATAATAATATGTTGATTGACTTCTAATGTAAAGTGGGTATCAAGTACACTAATTGATATTACTGTTTTGCTAAGTGCTGTTTTAAAATAACCATTTTAATTGCACATACATGTTATTGATGAGACTATTTCAGCTGTGTGGTTAAAAAAATAACTTGGAAAAGTTCATAAGGTTGACTTTATCTGTTGTGATACTTCTGTAGTTTTTGAACCTGAATGAAACAAGGTTCAGATGTTGTAGGATTTGTTTCTTTAATGTTACAGATAACACAAGCGACATGAAACATATTATTAAACAATGGTATATGGATATTAATTAAGAAATAAAAAGACTGCATTTCTGTAGAAAAAGACTTGATTGCTTAATTATGCAAGTAAAACAATAAACAAGTGGGGATGGCTAATGCGTTATTAAAAAGTAATTGTTGTTAACATCAGGAAATTGTTCTGCTTTTTTATTTGAGGTGTGGTAACCAAAATCTCTCAAGTATACATCAAGGTGCCAGGTATGGACATAATGGACATGATTTTTCTGGGTCATATGTCTGCTTGGAGAGCAAAACTGGAAGTACCCTTACATATTAAGCATATGGAGTCACAATATTGCATATGCTAAAGGAGATGAAAAGGAAATGATTGATTTATAACCTAAATGCATTAAACATGCCAAATTTTCACAGGAAATTTGAAATAGAGGAAACAACACACTGACACCAAGACTTTTTTGCAAATACCCTAGACAATGTCTTTGTACAAGTATATCCTGGGCATCATAGTGTAAGAAATGGTGGTTAAGCCCGCATCTTTGAGGGGGTAAAAAATATGTCAAGTACAGTTTGAGGTGGAGTTGTAGCTGTGATTGAGCAGATTTCCCCCAAATAAAAATGACTTATTCACATGATCTAATCCGAACCTTTAAAAACTGGCAATCTGTTGCATTGCTGTGATACTGAAGGATACAATATATCTCATGGAATTTTAACAATGGTTGCATTTACCTATGCTATTCTGGCATGTGTAAAATTACACACCATATGCCAAACAGTAAAATTCAGATTATGGCATAGTGTAAAGGTAATGTTCTAGGAAACTTTAAATAAGGGTATAATTAATTTATAGAATAGTCCAATAGGAAAAGATCAACTTGTTTTGAAAAAAGAAGTCTGGAAATAGTGATCATGGGAAATTTTAAAAAAACCTTCCCTCTTGGGAAAGGTAGCTATTAATATCCACTGGAAGTTAACGATACAGTTTTATCACTGATAAATATGTTTCCTCAAGCAAATTAGTTTGGACATGTACATTTTCATGCTGAGTGTTTCTTTTCTAAAGTTACAAAGAAATGCATTTCATAAGATGTATTTGCAGTGCATTACTTTGTATGTTGAATAATTATTTAAGTAAACTGTTTAAAAGGTTAAGAAATCCCATTCAAGGGGAGTGAGTAAGTGAAAATGCAAGTTTTATTAAAAGAAATGATTTTGGACGAGTTATTAATATAGTATAAATATATGCATTTGATAAGAAATGGTGAAGTTTAAATTTGACCTTTGTCTTTGAGAAACAGCAATTGAAATTTGATTTGCAATATTATTGGGAAAATAAAAGGCATTATATTTGTATAGTCTAACAGTATTCCAATTATGATAAGAAAGATAGTGTTTGTTTCAGACCTACCCCTACATTTAAATACTGTGCAAACTTGCTTTGATATACAAGGCAAATCTGGTAGAGAGATGATAGGGTACTTGTAAATATGTAATTATTTTCTTTGAACACGTAATGTGTGTATATCTCTTTAAGTGACTTTTGCAAGGAATATTAGACTCTGATAGTTTGTGTAAGAGGGGAAAAAGAGGGAAACTCTGTAACCGTTTAAAATATTGGGACCTGCCTGAGTGACTGCTGAAACATGGGGACTGAATGGTCAAAAGGTTGGACTTCTATATCTGCCATTTCTCAGAATATTTCTTTTTTCTCAGAGGTATGTCAATCTTAGAGTTTGTGTGTTTGTATGTAGATACGTGTGTGTGTGTGTGTGTGTGTGTGTGTGTGTATGTGTATGTGTATGTATGTATGTGTATATATATGTATGTTCAGGAGGTGTGGGAAGGTTTCCCCCCTCCCATGGGGAATACAAGGGAGGGCTTGTCCCCCTGCATGAAAAGTGCAATTTTCGAACCCTCCCAGCCTAGTAAAGTTAATGACACAATTACTGATTTGAGGTTATTTGGACGGCTGGTAGCTTTGAAAGTATTTTTTAAGAATGACAATAATGCTCCTGATGGTTCCGTTTTGAGTAAAATAAAGAAAAAAAGTAGCTTTACACCTCCACTTCCATGGAGTGTTGAAAGCTTTATAAAAGCATGTGAGAAAGATTTCTATACATTTTACTCTAGTAAGAAACACAAAAAATGTGAATATTTTAATATGACAAAAGATGAAGTTAATTCTTTGTCTTTTTTAAAGGATGATTTGACCATAACTATCAAACCAGCAGACAAGGGGGGAGGGATTGTGTTACTTGATTCTTCAGAATATGTTAGGAACATGGGAACTATGCCACAAGATGAGAGTACCTATAAAACAATAACGGGGAATGAAATAACACACATCATTACAAATGTACATGATGATTTATATGACCTCCTTATGACTGGACAAATCAGCAAGGATGTTTATGACTTTCTTTATATAGAGTCACCTTTGATTCCTTCTATTAAGGGTTTGCCAAAGATTCATAAGTGTGTTTTTCCTATACCTCTGCGCCCTATTGTGTCAGGGAGAGGTTGGGTTACTTCAGCTGTGTCTAAATATTTAGAACATATATTGAGACCTATAGTGAACACCATACCAACTATATTAAGGGACACTTACAATTTATTGGATGACATTAAGCAGTTGATGGATCTCCCTTTTGGGAAATATATATTTGTCTCTTTAGATGTAAAAAGTTTATTTACCGTAATACCGAATGAATATGGTGTGCAGGCAATAAGAGATGTTCTTAATAGTGATATTTGCTTTAATACTGACAAACAGATTTTGGTATGCCATTTGTTGGAAGTAGTCCTTGAGAACAATGTCTTTGAATTTGGATATGAATATTACCTACAGAAATGGGGTGTTTATATGGGCACCCCAGTAGCCAATACTTACACCAACCTTGTAATGTTCTATTGGGAGAAACATAATTTATTTAATCATCCATCTTATGAAAAGATAAAACTGTACAGGAGGTTTGTGGATGATATTATTATTCTGTGGGAGGGTGACATTAAGGAGTTTCAAGACTTCCTGGTCTTTTTAGAATCCACCACAGAGTTTTTGAGATTCACAATGGAATGGTCTCCCATTTCCATTAATTTTCTGGACGTGTGCTTGACTCTTATGAAAGAAGGCTATATAGCACATACCTTATATAGAAAGCCCTGTTGGAAGAACACGTTATTGAACTACAGTAGTATGCATCCCAGGCATATATTCCCAGGGATTATAAAAAGCCAATTTGTTAGATTGAAGAGGCTCTGCAATAATATGGATTCATTACTAATAGAAGCAGACAATATGCAAAACTTGTTCATCGAGAGAGGTTATGATGCACAAATAGTTAACAAAATAAAGATCCAAGAATTAGGTTTAGAGCGATGTGATAGATATATTAATAGAACCTATACCAAGTGTGATAATAGATCTTTTGGTAGGGATATAACATATACCATGAAATATACAAATGATATCAATGCCCTACAAAAAATTATTAGCTCTAATTGGAATATTCTTGTACTAGATGAGGCAGTTAAAAAAGTAGTGGGAGCTAGACCTAGTTTCACATTTAGGAATTCTCTTTGAAAAAGATGCTATGTTTTAAAGAGGATAGGCACAACATTAGACATTATACACAAGTCCCTAGACTAGGAACATTTCCATGTGGTAAATGTAATATGTGCCCGTATATAACGACAATACAATCCTTTGTACATCCCAATATGAATTTTACCTTTTTTCCGAAATGTAATACCACATGTGATACTAGAAATGTGATATATTTAGCAACCTGTAAACAATGTGATGCATTCTACATAGGTATGACTAAAAGGAGACTTAAACAAAGGATTTATGACCATATCTATGATATTAAGAAATGCAAAGAGACAAATGCTTTGGCCAGGCACATCTCTGAATATCAACAACATATGTTCAGTTTTAGGGTACTACAAGTTGTATATATGAATAAACGATGGGCAGATAATGTGAACCATTTGGCCACCACAGAACTAGACTGGATTCTGAGGATGGGGGCACATTTACCCCCTGGCTTGAACCATACTATATCTTTAAAACCTGTCCTGGAAGCAAGGGCTTACGAGTGAACATTCATATGGTTTAATAATAATGTTTCATGCTTCCCATATACTGCTTATATGATATTCATATGTCTTTCATATGATTTATATATTCCTAAATATGTTTTATATGGATATTTGATCCATTTTTCATTGGATTATTAATTTTATTCATATTAGATCTACTTATGTGTTTATATCTCTTTTTATTCTCTTGTTCACTTGGTTATTTTGTGCTATTTTTATTTATTTTACTATATATAAGAAATTCCTTGAGCATATATATATATATATATATATATATATATATATATATATTTTATATATAGCTGATATGGTGTTTTATTAGATTTTTATGACTAGTTTTTTAACAGCTTTTTGATTTTAGTTGTAAAATATAAATTAACCATATTATGATACATATACATATCTATGTATTTATATTTATATACATCACTATAACCATGCACATTTTATTCATGATTACCTTCAGATATATTGTAGCTGTTTATTTATTATATTTATTATATATACACATATCTATGTATATATTTTTGATACGATTTATTCATACTCATCATGTGACTTTTTATATTTATATATTTATATATGAATACACATAGATATTCTTTTAAATTTGTCTAGATAAATTGCTTATAAACTTCCTACAATATGTTACCATATCTATTTATAAATATTCTTTTATATATATATATATATATATATATATATATATTTTTTTTTTTTTTATTTAGATTAACATGCTCTATTTGCTATAGGCTTGATATCTATTTTATATCTTATTGGTAATGTTAGTCTTTTTTCTTTAAGAACAAGTTTTGCAATGCTTCCTATAAGGTGCTTAGAGAGAATTTGTCTTTTAATGTGATGATTGATTGATTATGTGATTAATTGGTTTCAACTTGAATGTATAAAAAGTGAGATGAGAATTCAGTTCAGTAGATCTGAAGAAGCGTACTTTGTACGTGAAAGCGCTCATCGTTCGTTTTTGTCTGTTAATAAAGGTGTGTTCCATTATCGGTGGTGAGTTCTGCAGTGTTCTTATCGCACTGACTGTTCTTTTTTGACTGGCAGACTCTTCAGAGACCTTAAGGAGATTTTTATCCATAACAATTTTCGAAATGTGTTCTTTTCCTGTGTTTTTGGTCTTTGTTTTTGGCTTTTTGGCACTCAGCACTTCGAGTGCGAAATTTCATTAGGGAGTCAGACTCCATGTAAAGCTTCATATTTTATTTGTCTACAAGCATTAACACGTCATGAGTTCTTATATGATTCATTAAGCTTTTGGCATGTTCAAACTCCATCATAACTGATTTTTCTGCATTTCTTGAATGTTAATAATCATTTTCTTAGATATTTTGTTCTCTGGGATTACGGCTGTATAAAACGTCTGTATAATGCTTGTATGTCTCTCAGTTCCAGGAGAAATGCCATTTTGAAAGAGCAGTGTTAGAATATAAATGGCTCAAAATGAACTGGAGTGAGAGTCCATTATAGAAGTGACACTGGACAACCACCCAGGTAGTAACGAGCAGCAAAGAGTGGGATTTTGAATAAACTGAATAAGAATCAATTCATGTCAAAAGAAAGGCATTTAACTGTAATAAAGCTGAAACATTAAAAGGAATGTGTATATAAGAAATGATAAAAGAAGTGGACATGATGGTGTAGTGAAACATCAAAACATTAATTCCTCGATATATGGCTAACTGCAACTTTTATGAGCTCCACAGTCTAGTACCAGAATTCAGGAAAAGAATCATTTTTATTTTTCAGAAGTAGTAAATTCTTATTAAGGAACCTCAATTCTATAAGAATACCAAATGTTATGCATTTTTATCGAAATTTTCCTGTCAAATAAACTGGAGATAACTTTTTCAATACAGAAATGAGCAACTCTAAGTCTTCACACTCTGAAACTTCACTGAAAAAGGAAGTCCAACTGATGTCAGCCACACTACTTGAACTATCTGTGAAAATGGACAGATTTACAGACAACCTTGAAAATCTAAAAGTCAACTGTCAGAAACAGACTGATGTCCTTGATGAAATCTTGCAGCAGCAACAATCAAAAATATTGGATATGGAAACTTCTCTAAGTGACATAGATGAGAGACTTAAGAAAGATGAAACTCGCTGTGAATGTCTTTTACAGCAGAATACCTGGCTAATCAGTAAAATAGATGATTTAGAGAACAGAGAAAGTAGAAATAACATTAGAATTTTCTGTCTTCCAGAAAAAACAAAAGGTGAGGACATTATTTTATTTCTTAACTCTTGGCTTCCAGACATATTAGACCTAAAGGAAGGTCTATCAAATGGTATAGAAAGAGCACACAGCTATAGGGAAACCTATTCATTCTTCTTCCAATATGCCTCCAAGATCTATTATTGTAAAATTCTTGTCTTTAGACAAAGAACTTGTTCTCAAATCTGCCTGGAGAGGTCATCCATTGACATATAATAAGAGTCAAATTAGATTTGACAATGACTATTCTCCAAGAGTCTTGGAACTAAGGAAAAAAACCTGGCCTTTTGTGAGATTTTTGAAACAAAATAAAGCCACAACTTGCTTTCCCTGCAAGAATCAGAATCCTTTATTCAGATGACATAAGAACATTCAACAATGTCGAAGAAGCTATAACTTTCATCAAAAACAACATAACTGCAATTCCAGAAGACATGGATTGGTCATCTTCCACCACTTAAAAAAAGAAACTCTGAGAAAAATAAATGGACTGATATGAGAAATAAGAAACTGAAAACTGATCCTAGAAACTCTGGAGTCACTACTTCTCTCAAAGCATCAACTAGGACTTGATTTTACTTCTAATCATTCAAAAAAAGTATGTATTTTTACCTAACATACACCTATAAGAATGTTTTCTTACATTTTCTGATTGAACCTTACTAAGATTACATCTTATATTTCATGTGTTTAGACTTCTCTAATGGTCCTTAATATAGCTACTTACTAACAACTCATATAATAATAGCTTGTTCAAGTGATACCCTTGATTTTTGCTTCATTAGCGGCAATTAAACATATGCTGTATGCATTTATACTTTATACAATTCTTAATTTGAAATTGTTTTTGATTTTTAAATACATTTATTACAATATTTTATAATTTAGACTTAAGTTACTACTCTACTCAGTTTTAGCATTCTAACATTCCATTATGACTGTTTACTGTCACTCTTGTTTAAAATAGCCTCGAGCTAACAAATGTCTCTCCTCTAAAATAGAATCTACATAATTAACATGGAAGCTCTCATCCTAAAATAAAGGATTATGAAGAATTAAATGTTTTTACACATGGTTATAGGTAGATTAAACTAAATTAACCTCACCTATTATCAAAATAACTCATGTACTATCTATCCCACACATTTATGCCGCATAAGTATTTACAGCTTTATAGTTGTTACTGATGAGAGCTTCCATATCACATTCTCTGACTTCACTTGTCTATTCTGATTGATTAAATAGTCTGATTAGTTGAGATTTTTTCTTTCATATTATTTATTTACTAAATATGAATGTCTTCTATGGTTAGAAAATGTTTCAGTTTTTAGGAAGGTGCCTGTCTAGATCATTTTGTGTTATACATCAGTGAGTGCACTGTACGGATTTACACCATCTCTTTACTGATGAGTCGTGCACTGCTTAGTTTAAAGATGTATGTTTGGCCAGGCTAGTTTGTAATCTTAGAGACACAATAATGAAGATTCTGTATATTTGCTGATGAGGATAGACTCTATGTTGTGTGATGCATGTTTTTACAGTTATTTCTGTCAAATGCACGAACAATGCTGTGGGGAGGGCTGACTCTCCTTGAAGATTGGTGGTGAACAGTGCTCGTTATGGGATTTGACAGGTTAGTTTACTGCATTGTGTTTCGTGATTGCCTGGGATGGTGAAATATGTGAACAGGTTTGTTCCTTGTTGGGCCATGGGAGAACTCTCAATGTAGTTGTGGATCTGTTGTTATGTGGTCTATTACATTGTTGACACTTATTTTGGGTGCTTTTCCATTGCCAGGCAATGGATCCAATACACTAGCGAGTGCTTATGGTGATCGCATGGAGGTTGCATGGGGTGGCTGTTTTGAGGGGGAGAGACATTGGCGTGCTGCAGAGTTTGTCTGGTTTCTGTGGGAATGTGGACGGTTGAGGAGCGTGCAGCGAGAGTAAGTTGTAAATTACCCCTTTTATTAATGTCTGATTCTGGGTTTGTGTCCCCCCGTTTTGTCTAGATTGCCCAGATCTCCTGTGGTGGTGGGATAGATATACATTATATGTTGTGTAGTGGCTTGCTATGAGTGAATGCGGATGTGTGTGGTGCTTACAGGTAGGCTGTTAGTGGTTCTTGGGGTATTCGATCCTAGAACTTCTTCCGTTTAAACAACCAATGTCATGAGTGCAAAAAATAGGGTAGCTGGTCACTGTTCTGGTGTTTTATTACTTTATAGTTGTGCAGTTCAACTCTTGTGTGGATGTCCATTCGAAATAGTTGATCTGCTCCTACCTATACCTCTTGACTAACTCAGATTTTGTTTTGGATTTTAGTTGAGCCTCTTAACCTGTCATGTTAGTAGTGGCTTATGATGAATGTAATTCTATATTTGAAAGCTATAAACTAGTATCATTCAGAACATGTATGTTAACTCAGTCCCCCATCCTGTCAAGTTAATAGATGAAGTGTCTCCAGTTATTTTTAAATTTGCACTCAATTTTTTTTGGCTATGTCTAAAGCTGCTAATTACTACTAAGTTATTGTAATGCTGCTAGTTTCTAGCACCCTGCATGCAGCTGTTTTCACAACAGATTTTTATTCTCAATTTACATCAGTTATACACCTCAGTAACATCTCTATATATAGATTTTATGTCATCAGTTTAGGTTCTCTGTAGCCAGTACTATCTGCCTAATTTGTAAGTAAGTGAGGCTGGGGAGTATTTAATGTTGGCTGAGGTTTTATCCAGTAACTTAATGTAGTAGAAAAGAAGTGTGTGTGGTATTCACATCACCAGTAGCGATCACAGTTTTTCTTACACTAGACATCCTATGAAACAATAATGCATTTAGTGTAGGAAGTGACGGGAGTTAGTCTAAAATTAACTATAGCAGATGATTAATGGGTAAATTAGTATTTTGCTTTTTATCTATTTAAAACTATAGACAAGATTAAATGCATAGTAGGCAGAAATGAACTTGCAAGTACTGATTCTTAGTTTTAATCTGCAAACATATAATATAAACTATCTGTTTAGTTAAATTTCTGATCCAGATTTCTCTATGGGTTGTGTTTAGCAAATTTGAAATGGGTTTTAAGAATATTGACTATGCTGTTAATCACTACCCAAAAAGAATGTAAGCAATATTACTCATAACTTAGTGAACTAGTACATTACTAACTTTATTATCCATGCATTGATGAATATTGATATTGAGGAAATATGTGGCTGTTGATTTATGATAGTTCTTCAAATGTCCTATTGATAGTTAAAAATGAAATTCTTTACACAGTGGAAATAATGATGCTTTACATCTAGTGTACTTTGTTCTGTTATGCTTATCCACTAAGCAATTTTATAATCTAAACATGCCAGAAATTAAATTGAATAAATATTTGTATTTTAGTAAATGTGATGCTTCTATATCTGGCTTGCTTCATTGAATTTACTATGTATAATTTGATTATATGCTGTATTGTTTAAATATTAAAGGTTTACAAGTTTAATTTCCACAATATGTTCAAAACTATAGTCTTTTTATAGTATAGTGGACTCAAAAGACGGAAGGGATTTTCTTAGTCATCGTTAGATACTTAATTTCAACTCTAATAAATGAACTTATTTATACTAACTTTGTTAATGGCTAGTATATTCTTTAATTTGAAATAGTTAAGGCATTGACAAAGTAGATAATATGAAAAATCTACGTGTTTATGTTTATTTATGCATCTATTTATTTATTACTAAACTATGACTATTTTATTTGGTTACAGTGTTTATCATTAAATAGGTTTCATCAATCATTATACCTAGACTTTCTTTCTACTTTGAATATTTTATAACTTAGCATTAATGTTTTTATTATATGAAATCTTCCTTTGTTCTATATACTTACAATTACTTAAAATTGTATTTGCTCCCATTAACAATCGTTTTGAATAAGCTGCTTCTATTACATCAGTTTAAAATCTATTTCCTTTATGTATTACAAATCATCTATTCATTCAATTCTAACAGTAAAAGTGGATATATAAATTAATTTTAGATCTCCTATTAACTCATACTGGAGCTCATACATGTTATTGTTGTTAATCACTTTTTGTAATGAAGGTTAATCTGTTTGAACTTATATGTTCACTCAGATTAGAAGTGCATGTCACTTCATGTTGGTTAAAGTTTTCAATAAACTCTTTATTAATATGGTTACTTTTACTTATTTTATATTCAGTATTCAAATCTTCATTTTATTGGCCTATCTCTAATAAAACTTTATACAATTTATTAGGGAGAACTAAACTAACTATTTCACCCATTTTTTTCTAGATAAAGTTACACTCTTTATTATCCAGTCAATACCAAACATGAAAACTTCAATTAACTCACAAGAAAGTCATACTTGATGGATTTAACCTCACTATCCTTAAATGTTAATGGATTAAACATTACAAGGAAAAGATCCAATTTCCTTAGATACTTGAAACTAAATAAAATTCAGGTTGTATTTATTCACGAATCCCATCTAAAATCAGATGATAACTTTAATTGGAATCCATTGGAATATATAAATCTATCCATTGGAATATATAAATATATCTTGCTCATCATACAAGAAAAAAACAAGAGGATTTTTAATACTTTGGAGGAAAAACATCATCATTCCCCAAATTATTTATAAGTATGAAGACAAAGAAGGTCTTATTTAAGTTGTAATAGTTAGATTTAATAATAGAATATGGACACTTGTTAACACCTATTGGTTTCCTGGTATAGGGATAGGAACTGTTAGGAAACATTTAGAACTAATTAACAAAGTTTAAAATGGTATTTTGATTCTAGGAGCAGACTTCAACTGTACTTTAGACATTTCTGAACCCACGAATAAAAAGCACTTCCATCTTACTTCTTTAGGAAAAGCTCTAAGAAATTGGTGTGATAACCTAAATCTAATTGACACCTACAGTTATAAAGACCCTCACTCACTATCCTTTTCTCATAGTCATTATATATTTGGCACCCAAACCAGAACTGATAAACTTTATGTATCTCAAGATTGAAGTATGAAAATAATTAACTTTTCTACAATTCCTTGCCCCTTTTCGGATCATAATTCACTTGTTTTAAAACTTGAAATTGATTTTAAAAGGTTGGTCTTCACAACAAGGATACCAGCATACATCACCAAACTAACACAATTCAAGCCATGGTTAGATCATGAAATTCAAAACTTTATTGACATTAACCAATCAAATGATATATGTTTGACAATTGTCTGGGATACACTAAAAGCTTACTTATTTGGTAAAATTCTAGCTTGGTTTAAAAATAAGACTAAAGAATGGGAATTGGAACTTCATAATATTCAAAATAAGCTTATAATTATCAATAAAGATATAATTCACAACATCCAAAAACAAAAAAGAAAACAATTACAGACTTTAATAACAAATACAATGAAATATTAACTCATAAAACAAATTTGGCATTAGAAAAACTAAAAATCAACTCGCACTCAATGTCGCCCAAACATCTACATAATCTTTCAATGAGAGTTAAAAGACAAGCCTCAGATAACAATATTACAAAAATCATTCATGAAGGTAGAAATAATAAAATGGTATCAGACATTAGTGATATTCTTGAAGCCTTTAAATATCATTACTCTGATCACCAACTCAATAATTCAGCACAATTTCAACACATAGATGAGGACAAAAGTTTACTTAAAATAAATAAAATTCCAGATAAACTAAAATCGGAGATCTTAAAACAAATTTCTCTTAAAGAAGTAGTTGCTAAAATTAAAGAAAGCAAAAATAATAAAGCCCCCGGGATAGATGGAATTACAGTGGAAGTATACAAGTTATTCCCTCCCTCAGCCATCTCAATTTTCAATAAAGCCTTAAATGTAATTCAAACTGATAATTTAATTCCTCCCTCTTGGAAATATTCCCTAATCACTCCTATATTAAAAGAAAATAAAGATCCAAAAACAATGTAGTTCCTGTAGACCAAGTTCCTTGCTAAATAATGACTATGAGATATTTGTATCCATTCTTGTAAATAGAATTAAAAAATCCTTAACACATATTATAAATTCTGATCAGTCTGTTTTTTTTTACAATAGGCAAACTTATGATAATATTTTAAGAATACTGTCCCGTATCAACATTTTAAATAGGGACAAGCGAGAAGCTCTTCTAATAGCCCTCGATATTGAAAAAGCTGTAGATACGCTGAAATGGGATTATCTCTTCAAAGCTTTAGAAATCTTTGATTTTCCATCTCATTTCATTACTTTGATAAAACATCTATATAAAAATAATCTTGTGTATGTAAAACTAGGCCCTTTTACTTCAGAACCCATCAAAATACTCAAAGGTACAAAGCAAAGCTGTCCTTTGTCGCCCATTTTATTCGCTCTTGCAATAGAATTATTTGCTATTACATTACGCCAAAACACAAAAATTAAAGGTATAGACATTTATGATCAATTTAATTCCAAAATCATGCTCTTTGTGGATGATATACTTTTAACTCTGAGTGTCTCATAAGAATCTCTTAAAGAGTCAGATCTACAGACTAAAAGGTTCTCTGATAGCTCAGGTTTACGTATAAGTGAATCTAAATCTAATTATATGCATTTAAATAAAAAACAAAATTCTTTCATAACTCCAGTCCATTTAATAGGAAAACAGGTCTCTTCTATAAATTACCTAGGAATTATTATTGATGACAATATTAATAACACTTTATCTACAAACTATAAACAAATCTTAAATACCATAAAATTACTCCCTGACAAATGGAATAAATTATTCCTAAAGTTTGAGGATAGACTTCAATTAATAAAGATGGTATTATTACCAAAAATAAACGTTATAGCTCAAGCCATTCCAATACTACCTAATAAAAAAACTATTGCAAGACATGAATAAAATTCTTTTAAATTTTCTCTGGTTCCCTAAACGAAACAGGATAGCCTGTGCTCACCATATTAGACCTTGGGAAATGGGAGGAATTAATTTTCCAGAGACATATATTAAGGCTTCTATATTCAAAAGAGTTTTCAACTGGATAGACCCAAAATTTTTATCAGCTTGGAAATTCCTTTTTATTTCTATTTTTTTTAATGAGAATAAACTCACAAAAATACTCTTTCAAATGATCAAATAAATATATTTTGGAAAATATTATGTCTTAATTTACAATTTAACATTTCGAAACCTACCAACTCAGTCTTCATAAACTACATCTACAACTCATTTAGATCTTTCATAAACTCAAACTTAGACATTAAATTATGGTGGGGACTCATAATTCCTTTCAAAATAACTAAAACTGTCCCAACAAATTACATGAAAACATTATAAATAATTGGAAACTAAAAACTTTTACTTGTTGGCAAGATTGTATTAGGAACTCATCAGTCTTAAACATACAACAAATAATAAGCACCTTTGATATTCCAAATTCAGATTGGCTTATACTTCAAAACATTTTATTTCATGCTCAAGAGTTATACATAATAATCAATAATTGCTCCTGTAGTTCTGAACCAAAATTAATTTCTATTATCCAAGAAATGGTTTATAATAGTCATAATTGGTCTAATTTAACCTCACTGCTCTATAAAAACTTAATTTATAAAGTTAATCCAAAACCAAACTTCTGGAACTTTATTACTAAAGGTCATCAGATTAACCTCTCCTCTGAGAACAAAATTAATTTATTGTATTCTATTAAATTAACTTCCACTCTACAAGCTTGGAAGATTTTTTCTTGGTAATTCTTACACAGGGCGTTTTACACCCCCAATAGGATAGCTAAAATGGACTCTTCTAAACAATTGTTTTGTTGGAGATGTTCTCAGAATTGTAATGCTGATTGAATTCATATATTTGTTGAGTGTATCAAAATTAAAAAATTCTGGGAGGAGATTGGAAATTTCCTTCAAGCTATTTTTTCAGATTCCTTCATACTAACTAAATCCATGATTTTTATGAATGTAACTGAAACAAATGTTATGAGCAAAAAGAATTTGCATCTACTATTGGCTATACTAGCAATTGCTAGAAAATGTATTACAAGAAAATGGAAAACTTCCTCTCAACCCATCTTTCAAGAATTTGACTCTACTAGAAGAAACAATATATATTGAAACAAAGGTAAAAGAAACAAAAATCTTCCCTAATAAATGGATCAACAATCCTTGGAAAGTTTTTTTTCTCGTTGAAACTTTAAAGATTTCCACATCTTCTTAGTACTTGGAGAAATTACACTGATTTTTTTTTTGTTATGTGTAACTACCTCTATCTAACTCTGTTATTCTCATTTTTTTCCATATAGGCCATATGTACATATTGTACATAGTTTGTCTTTGTTTCATTTGTATTCTAGTAAAAATTATGTTTTGTCTCTTTGAAGATCAATAAAATATTTGGAAAAAAAAAAACATTAATTCCTCATTACTGAAGTATCAAAACATAATGCAAATCATATAGGCAAATTAATAAGTTAATGATTAAGATGGTGGTATAAAAACATGTTGATTGCAAATAGATTCACAGGGGAAAACAGGCAGATAATACTACAAGTTAAAGTGACTTAAGGTTCAGATAAAATAGTAAATGCTGCAACAATGTTTTGAGATACACATTTAACCACATTACTACATAACTACAACAGAATAAAAAACACCAGCTTAATAATAATTTGCAGCATATTTATGAATCCCAGCCAATATTTGGATGGTATTGCTTAAAGGACAAACCAAGATCCAAAATATGGAGCTCAGAACAGCTGTTTATTATGTTACAAACTTCTACAACCTGGCAAGCAGGTACCTTCCAGGATGAGGCAAGCTAGTACAAGTGTCTCCTTTTCATTTACAGTTTTAATTAAAAGTCAATCATGCCATGGACCATTTTCTTTTAAATGTAAACCAGAATTAATTACATTACAGAACAAGGTGCCATATTTCAGAATAAAAGTTACTTCTAACTTTTCCAAATGTTTTCTTTTTCATTAAGAGGTATAGTTCACTTAACCAAACTTTTTACATAACCACATGGTGCATTCTGTTAATGCTATTATTACTACCATGGACCTCATTGAAATTTCTAGGAACTGATTTGTATAATGTTTATTTGCAGTATCCTCAAGATGTTGTTTCATCCTGACTTTAAAAGACCCTACTGTGTAACCTACGTAATAAATATTAGAAACACAACACACACAATAAATAATCCTTTCAATGGTAGAGGCTGCAAAAAAGAAAAAAATGTATAAAATCCAAACTGAATAAAAAATGCAGCTGTCCATTTATAAGTTCAATCAGCAGGATGTCAGATGTATACGTGGTACAGGTACTACAGTGTATCTAGGAATTTTGCGCTCATGTTTCACAACACACTTGGGCATGCAGTTATAGCTGTACTCATGTATAATCCCCTTTCCTTATTGCAAGCACTACACACACACACACACACACACACAATAGAGTACTACTCTGTACACCCTTGTCATTTCATGCAAAGCTCTCCCTAAAGTGTTTCACGGTTGGCATAGAGTATTACAGAGCGGTTAGGCTTTTAAATGTGGTCTAGGGTTTGATTCCCTCAGCCTACATTGCCTGACTCTGTGAATCTGAGTGGGTTCCTATTGCATTATCGAAGTTCTGAATCTCCGAACACCATAAGGTCGAAACCTTATGTTCGAAATTTCAAAACTTTGATAACATAAAAAAAAATAAAGAAAAGTAATAAACTCTCGCAATAATGGGGCAAGCCCCCTTGCACCCCCCATGTGGGGGGCTGCACCCCCACTCCCCTTGCTCTTTAAATATACCAACTCCGAGATTGCAATACAGTGCAGAAAGGAAAGATTTCCCTTTAGTGCGATCTCGGAGTTGGTATATTTAAAGAGAGGGGGGTGCAGGGGTGCTTGCCCCCTTGCTTACAACAAGTTATTTCATGTTTGTTTTTTTTATTTTTTTTCGTTGTTCGAAATTATAAAACTTCGAATATACAAGTTCGATCTTGTAGTGTTCGAAGTTTTATAGTTTCGACAATGTAATAGGAACCCAATCTGAGCAAGTCATTTATCCAGACAGTGCTCCTGAGCTGAGTCTGAAAAAGATCCATGCTCGACCCTAGTAAACAAAATACTAATATAAAAATAAAAAAATAAGAAAAAACATGAATTACACTAAATGTATGAGACACATAAGCTGCTGTACTGCAAGCCCTTACTGTACACTGTCAGCTGTCCTGTAGGCCAAATTTACTCGTCTACACAGTTTGTCATCATCAAAACAGCTGCTTTCTGTTTGTGTCTGTGTCAAACTGTCACTTCATATACATATCATGGAGTTGCAACATGATGAGAACCCAACTGACTGTGTTCAACTTGGCTGGAGGTTAACACAAAGGCGAAAAAGAAATGTGTGTGTGTGTGTGCATGTGTGTGTGCATGTGTGTGTGTGTGTGTGTGTGTGTGTCTATAGCTATCTCTCTCTCTCTATATATATATATATCTATATATATATATATATATATATATATATATATATATATAAAAAATAAAAATAAGCAAGTCCCTGCTCACCAAGCTTATATATACCATCTCCACACATGGATAAATGAAAAGCATGGTTCTCTTAAAATAATTTAATCACTACCATTGCACATTAGAAACTTAAATGGCAGTGATTTCTCATGGAAACAGTGATAAAGGAATTCAATATCTTGTGGAGCTAAACTCTCTTGATGTGAAATTTTGGCAGACTGATATTTGCTTGGGTACAAGGAAGCCCAAAATACCTTTCTGAAATGTAGTGAATGAATGAAGTGATCATTCAGCATCAGTGTGTCTGTTTACTTTTCACAGCAAACTGAACCTTTTAGGTAGGCCATAAAATATTACCTAGAATAGAGTAAAACAAAATATTAGCACAAGACCTCCCTTCGGCACATCTGACCATAATGCAATTGTATTGGTGTGTGTGATATATATATATATATATATATATATATATATATATATATATATATATATATATATATATAGGTCCACTATGTAATCCCAAAATACTGAAGTCCTGAATTTCAGTAATTCAAAATTACATAGCCGAAAACCCAACTACAACACACATTTCCGAAACCGCATAACCGCGAAATTCAAAATCCCGAACGTACTCTACACATAAGGCACACACGTGCACATACAACTCCCCCCCACAATCAAATAAATAATACTACACTACAGATAAGCAGGGGGGAAAGCCACCCTGTGCCCCCCATACCCCCCTACTTATATATTCTAACTCCGAGATCGCACAGACACACAAAGGAATCTCACACCCACACATTTTACAGCCCCCCCTCACACACACACACACACACACACACATCACAGTCACAACCCACACTAAAGCCCCTAACCAACACACTTACCCATACGTATTTACCTAAACTTTCACCCATCCATCCACACACTGCACCAGTGGAAGCGGAAATTCAACATCTCCGTGCTTCAGGATTTTGAATTTCGTGCTTCTGCCGGTTTCAGAACTTTGAGTTTTCGGCTATGTAATTTTGAAATACTGAAATTCAGCATTTCAGTATTTCAGGATTACATAGTGGACCCATATATATATATATATATATATATATATATATATATATATATATATATACATATATGCATACTTGCTAATTATAGTGATTTATTAAGTCCCTTACACAATCCATCCATTCTCAACCTCTTTTCCCATTTTGCACATGGGAGCAAAGTGTCACTTCAGTAGTGACAATCATCTCCAGCCAAGGTTTACACCGCCGGATAGCTAGTGGTAGTTCATCTATACCATACCATTCACTCATACACTCACACCTACATCTAATTTAGTGTGTTCAATCCACTTACTGCATGTCTTTGGAATGTGGGAGGAAACCAAAGTACCCAGAGGAAACCCACACGATCACAGGGAGAACATGCCGACTCCGCACAGAAAGCACCCCAGAATATTGACTGGATATGTCAGAGTTAAGGGAGCAAGATGACCTTAGTTATATTACTTTTGAAAATATTTTTATTGCAAGTGTTTATTTTGTGGCCAAAGTTAGAAATTGAGTGTAGAATTCTGATAAGTTACCTTTTTGGTCGTGTTTTGTTAACCAGGTTATATAAGAAAAATAAAAGATTATTCAAGCTACCAAACAAAGAAAGCAGATTAGGCAAGATCCATAAGGAATTTAAAGCCAAAATTGTATATGAGAAAATGGAATAAGAGAACAAATTGGCTGTGTCTCCATTTAATAAGAATAAATAAGTATATTAACACCATAACTAATACAAATCAACAAATAATTTGATAGCTTTAATAATAAACAATGGAAAGTAATATTTAATCCTACATATATAGCAAATGAATTCAATAAATACTTCAGTAATATTAGCAAATATCACACTCATTTTGATAATTTCCAATATTAAGAGGTTGACGAGGAATAGCTTGTGATATGATAGTGCCTTAAAAATCAACCAAAATACATGAAATGAGATGGATAATACAGCAGCAATTTTGTTTTGTAATATAGACAACATTTTACAGACAATTTTGTTACCTTTAATAAGTTACTTTGATCAGGAAGACTTCCTACATCCTGGAAAAAAATGCACATCACTCCAGTACAGAAAAAGGATTGTTCAAATTATAGAACCATCAGCTTAACTTCTATAGATGACAAATGCTTTCTGAGGTGGAATAGGGTATGAAATGTATAAAAAATTAAGGGTCTGGCAAAAAATATATAAAGTTTTTGAATAAATAGTTCAGTGAAGGTTTTATGTATAAAGAGTTATTGGAATACTTAAATTCGTATGGAGGAAGGAAGATAGAAGACAATTAAAAAACAGAGACTGATAGTATTGAATAATAATAATTATAAGATATTTATGAAAATAATAGAAAACAGATTTGAAACTAAAGTGGAAAATTTTATGGAAGATAGCATATGTAGTATAAAAGGGAAGGGTTATCGAGAATTAATAATGATAGAGAAATTGTGGATGATATTATGAACAGAAAACAAGTGAAATCATGACAGGAGACCTTCAGTATTTGACACAACTGGAGATGAAATCTTATGGGTAATAAAGAAAGAGTATAATTTAAGTGAGAAACTTAGGGAATTATATATGTCAGTGTATAGTAATAATAAAGAAAAAATACTTGTAAATGGCTGGTTAAGCCAAGAGATACATGTGAAGAGTGGTGTAAGACAGTGATGTCCAATGAGCTGTATACTCATTGTATAAGTTATGAATGTAATAGTATGTGAAATAAATTACAAAATGAAGGAGGGGGTATATAACGCCTGAAGGGTTAAGAATTCCAGTTTTGTTAACATATGTAGATGACATTATAATAATTGCAAAAAAAAAATTTGGTAAAATAAGTAATTTTGCACAAATGGCTAAATATGATAGGGACGGCTTTAAATAGATAAGTAAAGGTTTAGGTGATGTAGTAAAGATCAGGGTTATATATTTTACAACAAATACAATTTCTGTTAGGTATAAAATTTGGGAATAAAGATGTAAGTAGAATTTAATGGGGAAAAAGCAACAGAAGAAATAAAACAAACCTGCCTTTTCTGGAGAATGTATAAATTGTCATTCAGAAAAAAAGTTTTATTTGATAATTCAGTACTGATGGGAAACCGCATACTTAGCAAGTGTATTTATGCTGTCATCAGTATTTGAAAATGAATTTTTGCAGATTTTTTTTCATTTATATGCGGTTCAAGATTAAACCCAGTAAAAAGAGGAGTTTTATATGTAAATAAAGACGGAGGATGTTTAGCATTAATTAACTCAGTGGTATATATGCTGATGCATTAAAAAGATGAGAGATTAGTAATAAAACTGTATAAACACAAATATAATTTTGGGGTATGTTAAAAAGAGTAAAAGAAAAACAGATTCTATAAATGAAGAAATAAAATGTTACCAATAAAGTTTTTGTGAAAAATAAAAATTTATGATATAGAGGAAGATAGAAAAGTATGGTATAATAAGAATGTGATGTTAAACTATTGCTATGTAAAACCATGGGGAATCTAATAGATGAAAAAAAATTAAAGCAATAAAAGTAAGAAGCAAATGCTGTAATCAGAAAGTAGAATGTGGAGACTAGTAAATTGCCAGTAAAAGAAAATATGCCATATACAAAGAAAAGTTATAGAATATGTCTACTTTATCAAGAAGAGGTATGGGATATGTGTTTTTGAAATCTAAAAAAATAAAAAAAGTTATGGGGAAAACTATGTAAAGAAGATTATTTTCAAGGATATAAAAGTGGATAAAATAAATATGGATATTATAAGAATCGAAGTAAAAATATATGCTATTTTATATGGAATGAAAGAATAAATTAAATTATATTTAATGGTAAATGAATGTTGGCAACAACATTAAATAAAATCAGATCTTGGTTATGGAAAAAAGATTAGGGATTAAAATTTAGTATGAGTGTAAAAGAAATTATGAATATGTATAAACAGATTTCTATATTTTATATGCAAATATTGAAATGTTTTGCAGATAAGAGTTATTTTTATATAAATAAAGGACCACCACTCTTCTATAGGTACTGTGGGATCTTTTACAACCACTAACTCAAGCAGATGAGGCCTCTGTTTAACATTTCATGAGAAGGATAAGACACCCAGGAGTAGAATGTCCTCTTTAGACTGATTGCTGACACTGTAGTAAATTATATCTGGTGTGGGGAAAGAACCCACAGCCTTTTGCACTAATGGCAAGTGTGCTACCCGTTGAGACACTGACTGATGTCACAATGGCTATCAATATGAGCATATCTGTAGGAGTTATCTTTTTAGACATGGCAAAGGCATTTGATACATTACCTCATTTAGTGATGCATAATAGAAGGAAATTATTATCAGTATTTAATTCTGTTCATTTCATTATGACTCAGAGGTAGAACACAATCAGTTGTGATAAACAATGAAGTGTCT
The DNA here is from genome assembly GCF_019279795.1 of Protopterus annectens. Classification (NCBI taxonomy): domain Eukaryota; kingdom Metazoa; phylum Chordata; order Ceratodontiformes; family Protopteridae; genus Protopterus; species Protopterus annectens. The sequence goes on along the minus strand of NC_056735.1, from coordinate 763,411,117 downwards.
GATTATCTGTTTGTAATAGGAGCCTCTCAAGTTTCAATCCTTGGCCCCATGTTATTTAATATCATATCTCAGCAATTCTAAAAAGCAATTGGTTAAGGAAGTATGTGGATGATTTTAAGATTGTATTCTTGATCACCAACAATATGGATTATGAATCCATAAACATATATTTGAATGATACTGTAACATGGGCCAGTGCTACTGCACTTCATTTAAGCCCAGACCAATCTAAATGTATATGGTGTGGAAAACTCAATATATTTATATCATTTAAACTTCAAGTGGTCTTAAATTTGGAATGATACATAAACATCAAAATTTATAGGCATAATAATCTACTGTTTCACATTAATTTACAGGAAATAAAGTTTAAGTTCTTGTATAACTAAACATTTTCACTATTGTTGAATAAAATACCAGTTATCCTAAGAAGGTCAGATAATTTAGTTTCTTTCAAATGGTATGTTGATAATTTGGTTAGCAATTCAGTGTTGATCCATGCTTGAAGGAGACTGTGTTCCTTGATGGTATTAGGGCATGAACCCTGTATAAGAACTTAGAAATTTTTTTCAGAGCTGGTATTCTAAAGACACTGAATCTAAGCTGGCAAATCAATTCATACATTTCTAAAATTGCATCTAGGTCCCCATTTTTACTTGTAATGTTTTTCAACACAAAATATGAAGCCTTATAACATTCTTCCATACTACTCAATGCAACACTATACTAAACTAATGTTGACAAACGGCAAAGCTCCCTGCCCATCCTTACTCATGAGGGTTAAACTTAAACCCAACCCTACACATTACCTTACCAAAAACATTTTTTCCCTGATACTACCACTATTTATATTACACCTGAAGGTTTTTTTTTATCAATTAACAGCTAGAGAAAGTTTGATCTTTTTTTCAATTAGTGTATTTTTAGTGTTTTCCCCAGTGTTATTGAGTTTTGATGTGCATCAATTTGCATAATATACATAAATGTTTCTGCACATCAACTCAAGAAAATAGACTTATGTTTTTATGAAATGAGAAAGGAAAATAAGATTGCTAGTTAACTTCAAATGTGTCCCATGCATGGAAGAAATTTAAGACAAGGCATGTAGACCTCATATTCAGTCACATATCCCTTCTCCATTATAGCCCTTAAAATCTCACTATATTTTAGCCAGGAGGCAGAAATGCCTACTTAAAATAGGAAAGAATGGTGTCTAGAAATAAAATCTTTTACTGTGGAAATTGTAAATTCAAGGGTTGCATTAGTGAGCCAATAAAATATGTGCGTGTGTGTGGTGGTGGGGGGACTCTTTTTATTTTAAACATATGTCCGTAAGTCTGTAATTCTGTCAGAACCTAGCACTTGTAACTCAAATGTTCAACATACCATCTCTGGATCACCACAACCTGAACTGTGCCATTGAATTTTATGCAAGGCTTGGACCGATGTGGAAAGCCATGAACTGTGAGTAATAAGATTTTCATCATGTTAAACTGCTGCAGTCATCACACTAGGGTTATCCTGCCATCAGGCGGTCCCGCAGTTGGCCCGAGTTCCAAAGTCTCGGTCCGGAGTTGGTTGCTGTCGCTTCTTCTCTGACGTCAGTGGTATACAAGATGCAGCTGATGCCATTTTCTTCAGTCTTTCTTGCCGCGCGGTGCCCGATGCAAAAGCAGTTCGCAAGTGCCGGTCGGCCGACTCCTGAGATTTTCATTCCGAATCCAGAACCGAAGTCTTCTACAAAGCTAAGTACCCCGTTGGGGAAACTTTTTCTTGCCTCAGACCAATGTCAGTAAAAGTTAATAATTGTATTTCTTGTGGGAAGCAAATACCTCATAAGGATTTCCATTCCTATTGTATCCCATGTCTAGGTCCAGACCACAATGTCACTGGTTGTCGGTTTTGTGCTAGGTTTAACAAGCGCACTATTAAACGTCGGTTTGATTTTGCCCGACATTATTTTGGCAGAAAATTCAATTACACCATGTCGTCGGAAAAAACAACTGGAATACACAAAAAGCACAAAGACAAGGACAGGCATCCGAGGCCCAAAACTGACGATGAAGCCTCTGCTAGGCCAGTCGCCGGTTCTCCAGTTTTTAGCGAGGTGCCTTCGCAGCCCCTGACGACCGCTTCTCTGGAACCACAGGCCGCCTCTGACTCCCACGTGGAGATGGCTGGGCCTTCGGATACACCAGACTTGAGACCTACAGTAACCAAATTGTATCTGTGGGTGCAACGACAACTCGTACCAAACACAAGAAATCCCACAGATGTAAACCACGATCCACACAGTGTTTTGATGCCAAAAAAGTTTAATCATCAATTGACTCAAGTTTGGCTGGGTTTGCATAGGATTTCATCCGGAAATCTTGGATCCAACGCATATTGTTTTCATCCAGTCCAACAAAATCAATTGGCTTGCCCTTCACTAGCTGCACTGGCAACAATCAGACACGTTGGTTTTGCTGCCATTATTTTACAGGAAATAAAATCAAAGTTTAAATTACCATTGAGACTTGAGACCTACCGAGACTAACCCTTCTGAGGGCTCCGGAGTAGCTGAACAACCCACAGCTTCAGAGGGTGTTTTCAGGCCTACTCCGTTAACCATTAAATCTTCTGCTAAATCTAAACCAAAGAAACAACTTCAACATTCACCAGCACAGGCCTCCATGCCTAAGAAACAGATGCTCAAAATGGCCGAAGACCTAATTACTCTGCTCAGGGGGTCCCAACCTCTTCCTGATAAAAGACCTAGACAGGATGCAGACTGTGACTCATCCGACCAGGTGTCTATCTCCTCAGATTCATCCTCAGACCTAGGATACTCTTTACCCCCTTATGAGGATTCTGATGCTGAGGAATCCATTCCTTCAGCCTCTCCACCAGAGGACTACTCCTTTGGGGAAACCTTACATATCATGCGGGAGCATTTCCATTGGGAGGGCCAGGATTACTCAGAATCCAAGAAAAGGCTCAGAGATTTCCTTTTATTACCTCAGCACAGACCCCTTGTTATTCTGCCAGTGTTAGATATAGTGGATGATGTGTATGCTGAATCCAGCTTAAATCCTGATTCTTTACCTCCAGCTCCAGTTAAGCCAGACAGATATTACAGAGTCCCTGACTCTCACAAATTATTTTATAAAAGCCCTTTTGCTGACCCCGAAACTATTTCCCAGGGTCCCAAAGGGGTAAAGGCCTCTACAGCAAAAAATCTAGTCCCCTCTGATAGAGATTCCAGGGCATTAGACAGATGGGGAAAGAAAGTATACACATCTGCAACTTTAGCAATGAGAGCACTAAATTGCCAGTTTCACATGCTTAAATATCAGCAATATTTGATGTCTCAGTTGAAACAAAAAATGCTTCCAAATTCAGATCTTCCTAACTATAAGGAAATGCAGGATTTATTGCATGCAGATGAACAAGTGGGAAAACATACTTTGCAATGTGGTTTTGATTCCTTAGAGGCCTCCTGTAGAGCAGCAGTTACAGGGTCAGTCATTAGAAGGCATGCTTGATTAAAAGAACAGACCTTACCAGATCATGTTAAAGCAAAGTTATTGGATGCACCCTTGCAGCAGGATGTTTTATTTGGAGTTAAGGCAGAAGAGGTATTAAAGAAAATGGAGGATAAAGCAAAATCTATGCAAACGGTGAAGGATTTCTTACAGGTTCAGCCTCCTCGATTTAGCAGAAATTGGCCAACAAAGAATTAGTCCTTTCCAGTTTCAGACAGACGTCAAAGGGGCAGATACAGACATCCGAGAGGTAGAGGTCAACCACAAGGTACTTACAGGCCTCGACAATGGGGTACTTCAACCCAGAAAGAAGGGGAAGACAGGCCTCAACCTTATAAAAAGCAGACCCAATGACTTCCCACTACAGCTGCCAAACATCTCTCTCTTGGCAGCCCCCTTGGGGGGAAAACTGACACTTTTCAGTCACAATTGGCAATTAATCACTAAAGACAAATGGGTTCTCAATATTGTGTCTCAAGGTTACAGGTTCCACTTTCACACTCTGCCAAGGTTAAAAGGAATGCCAAATCTGCCACCAAATCAATGGGCAGAGGCGCAAAGGCAAATTACAGCACTCATGGACATGAGAGCTATTCAAGAGGTACCAATACAGGAGCAAGGACAAGGATTTTACTCAGGACAAAGCCTGGAGGCCCATTCTGGATCTTTCTTCTCTAAATATTACCTGGATGTTCCAAAATTCAAAATGCTGACACTACAGCAGCTTCTTCCCATGCTGGGCAAGAAAGCATGGCTCGTAACATTGGACCTCAAGGAGGCATACCTGCATGTCCCTATCAGACAAAATTGCAGAAGATACCTCAGATTCTTAGCAGGTTCAATGCACTACCAATTCTCTGCACTGCCCTTTGGCTTATCTACTGCGCCCAGGGTCTTTACAAAATGCCTGGCACCAGTAATTGCTTTTTGCAGACAAAAAGGAATTCAAATTTACCCATATTTGGATGTCTGCCTTATTCAAGCAGAGAGCAAAGACATTCTTCTAAAGCATCTGGCGTTTGTAAAAAGACTGCCAATTTGCCTAGGGTACACAGTAAACAAAAAATCAAAACTAGTGCCCTCACAAGAGATAATATTCCTGGGTGCCAGCTTAAATACAACGGCCCAGATGGCTTATCTCACGCCAGACAAGCAAGGACTGACTCAATATTTCCAATTAATGGTAACAAAGACTCAACTCCCTGCAAGAAAAATTCTGCAGGCCTTGGGTTACATGGCATCTTGCATACTACTAATTCCACGTGCAAAACTGCATATGAGGAAACTACAATGATACCTAAAGAGTGTCTGGTCTCAACACTGTCACAGTTTGGAAACAGTAATACCACTTATTCCTTGCCTTCAACAGGAGTTTCGATGGTGGTCTCAAGCCTGTCACCTCAACAAGGGACAACCTTTCACTCAATCCACAGCCAGGCAAACACTGACAACAGATGCTTTGGATTACGCCTGGAGAGCACACATGGCAGGAAAATGTATTCAGGGCAAGTGGAACGCAGAACAAAGGCATCTTCACATCAATCAAAAAGAGATGCTAGATGTACAAAATGCCCTTATAGCTTTCAAGGACCTTCTGCATCCAGGACAACTTCTTCTAAGGACAGACAACACCACAGTTATGTGGTACATAAACAAACAAGGGGGCACTCATTCATATCCCCTCTGCAGACAAGCCATGACCTTGTGGAACACAGCTATAACCTATCAAGTTCATCTGCAAGCACAATTCCTGCCAGGAGAGAAAAACACACTGCCAGACAACTTAAGCAGAAACATCATGGATCTGCACGAGTGGAAATTAAATCCATAAATGTTCAGGATGATAACACAGAAATGGTGGAGCCCGGACATAGATCTGTTCACATCCCCAGTGAATTGCCAGCTACAGAAATTCTGCACAAGGACTTACCACCCACAAGCATGGAAAGTGGATGCCCTCTCATTCAGCTGGAAAAACCTACAAGTATACGCTTTCCCACCACTGCCTCTCCTTTCAAAGGTACTCGTAAAAGCCAGACAAGAAAGGCCAAAGATGATCCTGATTGCCCCAGAAGTATTGGCCACGCCAGTACTGGTACCCAATCTTAAAGAACTTAGCACAAGGACCACCATGGATTTTGCCTCAAATCTCACAGCTTTTGACTCAGCAAAACAATCAGATATTGCACGGCCAGCTCAAGACTTTAAACCTGGCTGCATGGCAAATTCCTTAGTCAAGCAAACAATGCCCCTCTCCAAAGCTGTTATGGATGTCATTCTGGAGGCCAGAAGGCCTAGTACCAGGAAAGCCTATTCGGATAAATGGAAGAGATTCTGTGCCTGGAACCAGGTTCACAACCTTGACCCTCTTGTCTCAAATATTCCTCAGATACTACAATACTTGACTGAGATGCTGGACAAGGGCCTCTCCTTTTCATCCATTAAGATCCATGCCTCTGCCATCTCTGCAAATTACAACACAGATCCACCAATTTTTTTTCTCATCCTTTGGTAAAACAGTACCTCAGAGGGGCTGAAAACATAAGACTGCCCCGTAGAGCCCCAACTCCAACTTGGGACCTCAATTTTGTCTTGGGGAAATTAACTTTACCTCCTTTTGAGCCAGCTAACTCAGCAGACTTAAAATATATCTTTTGGAAAACTGCTCTGCTCCTGGCAATAACCTCAGCATGAAGAATTTCAGAATTACAGGCACTAATGGCAGTGGAACCTTTCATCATATTCCACCAAGACAGGGCGTCTTTAAGAACAAACCCTACTTTTATGCCAAAGGTGGTATCAAGTGTGGCTCTAACCCAAACTATTCACTTGCCAACTTTTTATCCAAATCCACAGAATAAAGGGGAGAGACTACTGCATTCCTTGGACATACACAGGCAGTTACGCTTCTACTTAGACAAAACTAAAGCTTTCAGAAAAACTGAGCAATTGTTTGTATCATATGCTGCAGGAACACAAGGAAAAGCCATTTCAAAATGGACCATTTCAAAATAGATAGGCCATTGCATACGTTTCTGCTATACACATCATGGGAAAACTGCACCTAACATTAGGTCTCACTCCACCAGGGCAACAGCCACTTCAACTGCCTACCTCAGAGGAGTACCTACCAAGGACATTTTGGAAGCAGCAACTTGGAGTTCTGTACATACCTTCAGCAAGCATTACCATCTGCCTCTTTACTCTAAATCCAGAGGTGGCTTTGCCACTGCAGTTCTGCAGGGCCTTATAGCCACCCCTAATGACTTATAGAACCAGCCACCCTACCTCTGCTTTGGGATTCTACCCAAGTTTGATGACTGCAGCAGTATAACACGATGAACATAGTACAGTTTTGTACCTACCATAAATGTAGATGTTCGAGTGTATACACTGCTGCAGTCCAGGTTACCCTCCCTCCTTCCCATCTTACTTGCTGTTACTTACTCTGGCATTCTACCCTTTGCTGCCTATGGGAAGTATTTGCTGGTAAGATAAAGTATTTGATTGCTTTTCTTATGTATGTTTTATTAGCAACTTACATTGCCTACCTTATTGGGGGCAGCTGACATCTGGGGCAAGAAAAACTGAAGAAAATGTCGTTGGCTGCATCTTATATACCCCTGGCGCACTGACGTCAGGGAAGAAGTGACAGCAACCGACGCCGGACCAAGACTTTGGAACTCGGGCCGACTGAGGGGACCGCCTGACGGCAGGATAACCAAAGTGTGATGACTGCAGCAGTGTATACACTCAAACATCTATATTTATGGTAGGTACAAAACTGTACTTTTTTCAACCAAAAGGAGTGAGGAAAGAAGCTTTCATTTCACTTCTGCTTAAATATTTTAAGTTGTACTTAGTGACCTGTTTGGCAGTTTGTTGCACTTTTCTGCTTTTTTTTTTCATGTTTTAGCCAAGGAAGTTCTCTGCTTGCATTTTTAGTTTGTTCTGTGACTTTAGTCTTGAAACTTCATCTTAAGTTGTGGAAAGATTGTGCATATACATAATTCTGCTTATGGAAATAGAAGTGCAGTATAACTTGTAAAAGCTAGCCATTTGTGTTTTGAATCCTGTCTGGGGCCTTCGTATTGTAGGTTAATTTACATATGTGGCAGAACTATGAACAATTACAAGACTTGAGCCTTATTTAGTCATTTATTATAGCAATAACCCACGCCTGGGTGTGGGTAATGCTGGATTTACCCACGGTTGGTGTGTTTTGGTCATGAGGGTGAAGCCTGAGTGGCCAAACAAAGCCAACCGTGGGTATATCCAGCATTACCCACACCCAGAAGTGGGTTATTGCTATTATACAATGACATTATTTAAGAAAAAAAAATATTTTTCTTAAAGAATGGCATTGTATAATGCCTCCTTGCTGCCCTTCTACAGCTGTCTGGTATTCTGCGGCAGTTCTGATGTACTGCGCATGCATATGCCTATGCAGTACATCAGAGCTGTGGGCAAAAGCAACAGAGAAAGCAAGATCTCCGTCGCTTTTTACAAACTGAGGGGCTAGGTCCAGAGGACATTTTGCCATACCAGGCATACCAGAGTAGAAATACAATTTTTTATTAGCTGTGAGAATGGCATGTGAGCGGAGTCATTTGAAAATGCTCTACCTGAGTTTTCTACACCCCTGCCTTCCTGTGTGAAATGTAGTAAACTGACCTAAATGATTAGCTCTTCTCAAGTTGTGTGAAGCTTGAGTGAGGTAAACTGCAATAAATCTTCTTGAATACTGACTTAATAAAACTGTTAAAACTCTTCTATCTATCTATGAAGGAGATTTGTTCTGGAAAAAGAGATACTTGTGGCAATGAGAAGTGTTGTGTTCCATAATCATTAAAACCCTTGTGGCCATATGGGGATTTGCTCTGACAAAGGAGACATTGTACAAGTGAGAAGGGCTGCCCTGAGAAGAAATTTATTGCTGAAGAACTTTTTCTGTGAAGCTAAAAACAGTGAGAGTACTAAAACTTTGCTACGTTTTGTACAAAATGGGAAAAATAATGTAAGTTTTAGTGAACTCTAAAATAACTTCAAGAATGCAGTGTAGCCAAGAACTAGTGCACAACCTCCAACAACATATATCTGTTGCAGTATGTACCACTGAAAAAAACCCTGAACAAAAGATGAATATCAGGCTTTGTTGGTGGTATGTCCAAGGCATGCAGCTAGGGATAGCTAGTCCCACACTGAGTGGTTCAGTAAACTATCCTTACGTGTAACTGGGGACTCACTAAAAAACATACATGGACCTTGTGGATGTGATGAAAATGATTATCAGAAACCAAAACGAATTTTTTCTGCAGCTGGAGCTTCACCCAAGGCACAGTGGGTTCCTATCACGTAGTCAAACTTCTATAAGTTCAAACCTCATATGGTCGAGACCATAAGTTTTGAGTTTGTAAAATGTCAACCGTTTCAATGGAAATCTCCATAAGTGGAGGTTTCCAATTTGTTCAATGGGGTGCAATCTCGGAGTTGGTATATTTAAGTAGCGGGGTGGGAGTGGGGGGGGGTGCTCCCCTACTTAAAACAGTTTATTTTGTTTTCCATTGTTTTTATGCATAGTCGAAGTTTTGTAACTTTGAACATAATGGTTCAAACATTACATGTTCGAAGTTATAAGACTTCGACTATGTGATACATACCTGGCACAGTCACTTACATTTCTCAACTGAGATTTCAGTATCGTCAGATTGATAAGATCACATATTACTGACTTAATGCGCTTTGAAATTGTACAAGAATCTCAGGCAAGTAATGTTAGTAAATTCTACAAATCTTAGCTGTAGGTAAATTTAAAGGGACATTCCCTAACTATGTATGAAAATGTTTTTTCACCCCAGAGGGACCCTAAGTTTTTTGAACAGCTAGTTTTGGTAGAACATCTGTTTTTAACTGAAATTGCAAATCCCAATTGCTACAAGGCAAATAATTAATAAAGTGCACCATTTACCAAAGTATGCTTTTTGCCTACAGATAATAAAACACAATACCATCTGAGCTGATTTGCTTTAAATGCTCTAGAAAAAGCCTGCAGTTAAGCGTACACTAAGAAGATGTATAAATTGAGGAAGAAAGATAAATTACATACTGAAGAAAACTGGAAATGTGAGCTATTAATGCTTCTCCCTGTTACAAGAAAGTTGAGACAACTGGAAACAGAAGCAGAATTCTTTAAGGGAAAAGAAAGTAAGATAGCCACGGAAGGAGAACTGTACAAACTACCAGCATTCCTACTGGAATAATGTTATTCTTTTGAGTTGCCTTTTATAGAGGATTAACTAGATGAAGGGGAAAACCTATACCTGAATTTATAGAAAAACGGCTGATTTTACATATTGTTTTTTTTTTCTATGTGAGATTGCAGTGCATGTACTGGCCTTTTTTCTGTGTGAATTTGCAGTATGGTGGGGATTGGGGAATTTGCCCTTTCCTCACTGTATTGTGATTTCCAAGTTGGTATATATAATTAGCAGGGGGTACTTGTTTTGTTGTGTTTTCTATCAGTTGATGACCAAACATTTGCTTGATGTTTTCATTTTATGATATATCAATATTCTATATTCATTGTCTTGCATGGGTGTGATATATTTAATCCAAGATTCATTTTATCTAATCACAAAATATCTAAAATACATTTAAGCATTTCACATTTGCTAGAAAAGTGTAGCAGGCTATGGACAATTACTGGTGCAGCATAGGGTTCTAGAATACTAAGAGCTACAAGGCAAATTAATAAAGTGCACCATTCATGATTTACTAATACTTACACACGTCATGCTCCATGTCTACAAGTTTATTTGTGTATCAGCATTGTGTGTGTTGTTTTCTCTTTTATCCATGGCTGTGCAGCTGTGGGTATGGATAGGGGTCCAGGGTATGTGCCTCCCAGAAAGAAAAAGAAAACAGGTGGAATATTTACTCTATATGAAACTTTAGATGATATGTGATTGGATTAAATGTATTTTAGTTTAAATTTGTAGATATTTTGTGATTAGATAGTGTTAGATTAAAAGTAATACACTAATTTATATGTCCACACACACCTCTCCATCTCTTGCAGTCTCTCTCCCTCCCTCCGTCTACATATGCGTGGTGGCCACAGTTTACTGTTGTATTTGTTATTATAACAATAATGAATCTGGGAATAAGGAAACCAGAAAATTGCAAGCCAAGAATGTCAAGGACCATAGGACTGAACAATGCTGAGCATCAAATCTCCCGACCTGCCCAGACACAGAAACAAGTGCTAACTTTGGGTCCTCAACATTCTTGGCTTGGAATCTTCTGGTATCACTATTCCCAGATTCAGCATTGTTACGATCATAAATCTGACGGTAAACATTGGCTACACATGTGTAAGGACACATGGATTTATTTGACGTTTGATTGTAGACAAGAATTTGTTTGAACAATGGTAAGGGAATTACATTTGTGACTATTTCTGGTATTGGTGGGATGTGAGACTCACTCCATAGTAAGTCATAAACATACATGGTAATTGATGGTAGACATATTTTCTGATCATTGCTTTTTTATATGAGCAAAGCAACCATATGTTGAAGTAAGAAGTCTAATTTCTCTTTTTAATTTTAGTTTTCAGGGCTCTACATCCTGTCCTTTATTGTTATCATTTCTGTATTCCTTCTGTATTCCATAGTCTCAATAGGAATTACTGAACCTCCCCCAGTACCTCAGGTCATCTGCACTGGCTTTGATAACCCGGTCTTGGAGCTGGAGAGAAACAAAGAAGATGGAGATGATTCTGTCCATTTTGTCTCTGGGGAAAGTGCTGAAATAGCTGCTGTATGGAAAAGTAATATCCACTGACCTGGACCTGTCCATCATTCTCTTATGAAAGCGGATATAACTTGAAATGCTGCGTACAATACTAGGGACCTTTATTTTGAAAGTACTGTACAGAGGCAGATGTGTGTAAAAGACATTCGAGCATATAAGTTGCTCTGAAAACATATTTCTTTGTGAGGACATTACTGCCACTAATCCAAACTGTGCTCGGTGCGAATAAAAATGCAAAGAAAACTATCCATTTTAGATATAAAACTGATTTTGCGTGTGACTTTCTGTGGTGAATATTTTATAAGATTTCCTGTGTATGAATTTATGTTCAGTAGGGCTGCAAAGCACAGGTGAACAAATTTAGTTTAGTTATGAAATGACATTCTTACATTAAGAGAGCAGCACATCTCAGTTAGAAGTCATTTTAACAAGCCAGTCCAGTTTTGTAGTATGACCAATGTCATTCTTTTTATGTTTTAACCATGTGAAGCTGCATTTCATAAAGCTATAAAATGGTACACTTCTGGTCTTCACCCTGCATTGTTTGTCCATACAGCAAATGAGACATAGTGATATTCAGTTTTGGTTTCATCAGTTTCTGGGACTTTGATGTGCCATGGCTTGAAGTCAGTTTTCAAGCAGCAGTACAGTTAGAGGGAGATTGCAGGCTAAGGTCAGATCTGCTGCAATAGGACATGGCCACGTTTTATATAACAACACATGCAGCTTTGTGGAGATGCTTACTTGGTTTATTGTATTGCATATGCAGAGTAAAAACTTTCAATTTAAAACATGTTAGAAGTATTTAGTCGTAACAGTCTTTGCCAGTATATAATTTTTCTTTCACACTATAATTGAACTAATTCTGTATTCTTATTATTAGCAGATATTTCTTTATAGCAAAAATAATTGCAGCCCATTGTGGTGTGAGTGTTAACTGTAAAAAGCAATGTTCTACTTTGGATAGTTTCCATCATTTGCTAACTCTGTATACTCACATGTTTTCTAGGAAGTCACTTATTTGCAAGCTGTATACAGACAGGTTGTAGGAGTACTGCACTGATGTGGTGCAATTCTGCATAATTACCAGGACAGGACTTGAGAAGCAGTTTCTAAATGAAGTTGTGCAAAATTCTGAGGGGCATGTTGGGGGCTGGTGATAAGGTAGTACCCAGAAAACTCATTTGCTGTTTTGAAAATAAACCCCTAGTACACCAGAAGATGATGGGCATGAAATATTTTGAGACTGCAAGGTTTTGTACTACTCTGTAAGGGTTTATAAATTGACATTTTTTTAAATTTGTGTTTTTGTTTGGACCTGAGGCTATTTTTGTTTGCTAGGGTATCATGACCAATTATAACACAAAATGCTGTTAGTGCAGTTAGGTAATGATCTGCCCAACTGATGCAATTTTATATTATAACATTCCTTCTATCTAAGAATATTTTACCTGGGTTACTTCAGCATTGTGAATTAAAGTTTAGTGTAATGCATACATTTTTGTAGTAATAATACCCATGTTCATAAGTATGTTAAACTGATCTTGCATCACAACTGTTCCTGTAATTAAACCTGTATATTTTTATTACTGTACTACTTATTTTATTTCTTGGCTGTCAAGAATCAAGGCTAAAATGTTAAATTTAAGTACCTGCATCTTTCATTAATCAGGGCAGAATGTCCGTTTCTTTTTTTCTTGTTTTATTGTCCCTCATTAATTGACACTTAGAAGGCTGCTTTGGAGGAAGGCAGAACTCCAGCAAAGAAGTGTTTAATACTAATTAGTGTGAACACAAGCATGAATTACATTGATTGTACTCTCCATCATCCAAGACTATGGTATCTTGGAATAGTCTTGGGGAATTCCCCTTACTGACAGTTACAGCAGGCTTTGACTTAGCATGTATAAGTAGCAGGGGATGACAGGGTGGGGGTTAATACATTTTTTTAGTGTCTTCACTTTAAATATTTGATTTGCCCTTTAGTCTCCACATCCACTCAGCCACCATCTTCCTTTACAGTGCAGAGCCTGTGGTCACTACATCCATCTCTGACCCCCAAAATTGTAGGAGCAGTGCCACAAGGTCCACCTATGCAACAGTTTTCATGGAGAATATTGTCTTTGTGCACTAGCCTGTGGCCACTATATCCATCTCTGACCTTGAAGCTGCAGGAGCTCTGACACAAGGCCCATCTCTGCAAAAGTTATCACTGAGAATATTGTCACTGTGCAGTGTAAGCAAGTTTAACATGAAGACCCTTGCTGTTTATTAACTTTAACTAGGCAAATACATGCCTGCCTGTGAAGGAAAGTGTCTGTCACATTCCCCCAAAAGGAGTAGTCCTTGGACTCTAAGGACCACTTGCTAAGTTGGCCACTATCCTTTCTCTTGACCAATAGATTACACTGTATATGCCAATTTCTTAGACTCCCTAGCTTCCTGATTTCTGCATTCAGTAAATGAAAGAAAATGTGATGCTCTTCATAGTCAGTGTTGCAGTACTAATCCTTGGGACTTCCTGCTGTGCAGAAGCCTCAACTGGCCTGATTTTCAGAGTCTTAGCATCATCCCAAGCTGATGGACTCTCAATAACTGTCCTCCTGACATCAGATGTAAAAAGAATGTCCTTTGGTACCATCTTAAGTTCTTTCTAGCTGTGCAGTCTGATGTGCTTCTTGGTTGTTTTACATGCTTGCAGTTCACCGATTGGCTTATGTTTCCAGAGTTCCACCATTTGTAGAGAGATGGGAACTCCGCTGGTGAAATTACTTCTCTAATGTTCTAAAAAGTTAATTGTTTATCTTGTGGGAAGCAAACCACGCATAAAGATTTTTACTTGTTTTGATTGTGGCCTCAGCACAACACCTGTAACTACTCTGATTTTGCTAAGTGTCATGCAAAAACCCTTAAACATAGTGTCAAGATGCTCACATAGAGTCGTCATTATTGGCTTCTTTAGTAACACTGCAACCTTCAACTTCTGCAGATCACACATTTGCGTTGACTGCAAGTGTGATCCCTAAAAAGTGAAAAGATAAAAAATAGGGATCTGGAGACTACAGAAAAAAACTACTGCATCAACCTATAAGTCAATTGAAGACTTTGAGGGGCCTTTACATCCCCAGTACTGCTGAATGTTAGGCTGGAACCCTCTGTTATGACCCCTTGGGAGGCCAGCACTGTCCCTGGCCTACCCAGGACTACCACCATTGCTCACAAGTCAATTGGGTCTGAAGCTGCTATGCAGGCATCAGCTTGTGACTTCCAAGAAGTTGTCCTGCAAAGAGATCTTATGTCTGCCTGAAATTCTGACATTCCTACCAAGGTTGCAATTAGACAACTGCAGCCCTTAACCACTCCTGTGAACTGCATTCCTCAACCACTCCTGTGAAGTGCTCTATCAAACCGAAACATACTCCCACCCTGGCCTCGCCTCCATCCTCAGTCCCCACGTCTCAGACTGAAATTCAACATCTGGTCAAGATAGCACAGGAATTCATGGCTTTCATTAAATCCAGAGAACTCTCACAATTCTCTCCTGAAGCTTCTCTGATGCTGACGAAAAGAAGAAGTGAAGTAGCCTTCCAAGAAGAGGCTAACCCTTCATTCTCTGAAGATGAACAGCTATCTTATTTTGGGTCATTTAGAACCTTATACCTACCCTGACAATGAAGTGAATGATGTCCTTCAATTCTCATGTTGCAGTATTCTGACATGTGAGATTCTCCACCTCAGGCAACCTGATGTCTGGCTCATATACAAAAGCTCAGCCTGGCTGCTGTAAGGTGCATGGGATGTCACACTCTGGGACCATAAACTGTGGGCCATAAATGTGACGTCCACATACACCCAGACTTCAGAACTTCTCTGCCACAGTCGAACATCAGCTTGCTTATTCAGCTCCGCGCTTGTGACTGTGATAAAGATAAGTATCCTACTGGAGATTCTCATCTTACCTTTTTGCTAAGCTTAGGTTACTGTTTAAATCTTTCTTTAGCTGATTCCGTCTGTGTCATCTAGGAAGGGCAAACATTAGTGCATTCGGCAAATCCCATACAAAGACAGGCATGACTTCTGCTTGTTTTGCTTAGGGCTATCCAATGTCTGTTAAGCATGTACAGTCTGCCAGGCATTTGTTCCTAAAACACTGGGCAGCCATCTCGCAGTCCTTAAACTCTCTGTGCAAAACCAACATCTGAAATGCCTAACCCTCAGTATGGAATCAGAACCAGCCATCGTAGCTGAGCCACCTAAGAAAAATTCCAAGGTATCTAGGCCCGACACTGTGCCTCTGCGTATGGACATCCCACCAGCTTCCGGTCTAGGGGTTGAGGAATGCCTGATAGGACTGGCAACTTTGGCAGGCACCATTTCAGAAGCCGCTCTTGTTTCTCCAGCCTGCACATTCACCGAGGTATCTGCTACGTCGGTCTCTGATGTCAAGGGGGAAGCAGACTTACCCAAACGGCTGCTGTTACCATCCGTTTCTGAGGAAGGCACTCCTACTCCTGGTCTGATGTTGCATACCAGGCCTTTGCCCACTCAGCCAGCACCAAAGACTTCTTCCTTCAAAAGGAAGCAGAATACAAAGCATTTATCTTCTCCAGTAGAAGATCAGCTTGACTGGCAGGCATTCTCTCAGTCCCTTTTTCAGGCCTTTATGGCCCTGAGGCCTACTGCTTCACAGACACCTGCCCTTCCAACCTTATGTCCCAGGCCTTCCTCTGCTGGCCCTATACCATTTTCACATACTCAAGAGGAAGACTCTTCCTCCTCTTCTGATGAGTCCCTCTCCTACTCCTCACAGTTGGCTTCTTCCCTGGAATACTGCTTCACCTGAGGACATAACCTCAGGTAAATGTAAAACATCTCATAACACATATTGGAAGAAGAATAAGGAAGGTCTCTAAATCCTGACCAAACTTCCCCTAGTCAGTATAAATAAGAACATTGTCAGTTCTATAATTACCAACACAAGCTACCAGTGATACAAGAGTTCAAGTTCATCATGCATGTCTGAAATGTCAAATGGCGTAAGACCATCTCCAAAATGTGGGACTATTTTAAATGGGACTCTACCCAAGTGACACAAGTGCAAAAGAGATATTTCGAGCTTCTGCAGATGGAGCCCTCCTCAACCTCTGCTATCCTTTCTGTAATGCCAGCATACTTAGATGCCTTTGGCTCTGCTTCCAAGAGGCCAAAATCTCAGCTACCAGCCACAAAAAGACCTGACAGGTTCTACAAGGTGCCTGATGTTTTCAAATTTCTCATTAAACCACCAATGGCAGACCCAGCTGTGATTGCTGTCTCAGTAGACAAGCAATCTAGGCAGCTACCCTCTTATTCCCTACTGCCTTCAGATAAAGACAGTAAGGTGATGGACATATTAGGAAAGAAGATCTACACTTCCTCAACCCTGGCCTTTAGGGCCATTAATTACCAGACTCATATGGTAAAGTATGCCTTAGACCTCATCTCCCAGGCCTGTAATCTGCTCTCCCCTATGCCTGATTCTCCAACAAAACCTCAGATTGCCTCACAACTATCCTTAGCAGCACAAGTTGCCAGGCATTCCATTAAATGCAGCTTCGATGCTGCAGAAGCACCAGCTAGGTCAGCAGCATCTGCTTCTGTTCTACGTAGGTACTCCTGGCTAAGGCTACAACCTCTGCCATATGATTTCAAAAACAAAGTCATGGATGCCCCTCTTGACAACAAGTTCCTTTTTGGTAAGCAGTTTGCAGAACTTTTTAAAAAATCTGCAAGAGAAAAGCAAGGAACTGCAGGATCTCAAGCATCTCTATGTATTCCCAGTCCCTAAATTCCATAGGAACTACCCAGCTAAGCCAAGCTTTGTCAGAAAGACATCCACGCCACCTTCCTCCAAGCCAAGGGAAGGTGCCAGGAGACCATCCCCTAGGACTAGCTCTCCTCACACTACCTCCAGACAAACCTTTCCAGACAGACCTAACAGTGCATGACTGGCTAAACACTCTTCATCTTCTCCCCTTTTCTGCCCGCCTCTCTCAGTGTCTCCCCCTGTGGCAACAAATCACCTCAGACAACTGGGTTTTTTCAGTTGTGGAAAAAGAGTATTTTATGACTTGGCAGGAAAAAACTTCTCCAAAAGGCATTCCCCTCCCTCCAAGAAACCAAATCCACCTCGTACCTCAGGTCATTCAGGATTTACTCATACAAGGAACAACAGAGAGGGTCCCCCCAGGGCAAGAAAGTCAATGTTTCTATTCCAGGCTCTTCCTGGTTCCAAAAAAGGATGGCCCATGGAGACCCATCCTGAACCTGTCTCTTCTAAATCCCTTCCTGCATGTACCCTCCTTCTGCATGCTATCCCTACAAACTCTTCCACTTTTGATACCCAGTGTCTTCATGGCTACGTTGGACTTGGAGGCATATCTTCACATCCCTATCCACCCAGAGTTCTGCAAATACCTGTTTTGCTGTGCCATCCTTGCATTATCAGTTTACTGCCTTGCTCTTCAGTTTATCTACAGCACCAATGGTATTTACAAAGCATCTAGCCCCAGTAGTAGCCTTCTGCAGAACAAAAGGCATATAGATCTTACCATACTTGGACGACCTCATTATCCAGGCAAAGGAAGCACGTACTCTACAGAGACACCTCCAGTTCACCATTTCCCTGCTAGGAAGTCTGGTTTTCACAGTCAACCTACTCAAGTTCTGCCACGACCAAATTTTCTTGGGTTGCAGAATAAACGGATGTGATGAAGGCCTTCCTGCCACCAGAAAAGGTCACTTCTCTGACCACATTTTTTCAGAATTTACTCCTAGTCAACTGCATCTCAGCTAGGGAATTTCTTCGCCTACTAGGTCTGATGACAACCACTCTCCCTATGTTGTTCCTTGCCAGACTACACATGAGGAAGTTCCAGTGGTACTTGAGGAATGTCTGATCCCAACATGACCACCCCCTAAACTTTCAGGTGCCCTTCCTCCTGTGTCTGAAAAAGAAATAAAGTGGTGAATTCAGCAAAGTCACCTGAATCCAGGACTACCATTACAGCCTCTCAATGCAGTTCAGCACATACACAAATGTCTCAGATCTGGGATGGGGGGGCTACTATGAATGGACTCAAGGTACAGGCTCAATGGGAGACTTGTCTTTGTAAAAAACACATCAGTATCAGGGAAATGACTGTGCTTCTCCTAGCCCTGAAGGAATTCCTCCCTCACCTACATCCAGGTCCCTTCCAAGTCTTCACAGACCATACCACAGTGCTGTGGTACATCAAAAAGCAGGGGGGGGGGGCAGGTATTACTTACTCTGCAGACTGGCCATACAAGCATGGGAGTTGGCTACTCAATCCAAGGTAACACTACAGGCAGCGTACATCCCATCACAGGACAACAATCAGGCAGATGTCCTCAGCAGATCATTGTCCCACAAACACAAATGGATGTTACACCAGAGATGTCTTCCTAGACATAGTCCACCAGTGGGGCACACCACAGACAGATCTGTTTGCCTCCCCTCAAACAGACAATTAAAGCTATTCTGGTCAAGATTCCACTCACCACAAGCCTGTAGAGTGGATGCCTTCTCAATTTCCTGAAAGGGGATGTTCCTGTATGCTTTTCCCTCCTTCCCTCTAGTATAGAAGGTCCTGCTTGAAAATTCAGAGGGACAAGCCAGAAATCTTGCTGGTTACCCCTGATTGGCCAAGGCAGCACTGGTTACCCTTTTTTTTATCATTAGCCAAGGGCAATCACCACAAGTTGCTTCACAAGGTGGACCTCATCACACAACAGAAGGTATCTTTCATCCACCCACACCTGCAAACCCTCAACCTTACCCTGTGGGTGATAAATTTATGATCCCTTTCAGACACCTTTACTCAGAGGACATGCTATCTCTCCTTCAGGAGGCCAGGAAACCTACTACTAGGAGATCCTATTTATCAAAATGGAAAAGATTCTCTACTTGGTGTCTTCAAAGGCATCTAGACCCCTTTTGGGTGGATATGCCTCTAGTTTTGGCCTATGTGTGTGAGCTCCTAAAGTCTGAACTTGCATATTATTCAGTCAAAGTCCACTTGTCAGCTATCTTGGCATGTTTACCTCTCTATCCACCCCTATTATCCAGATTACAGGTGACTCTTTCGTAAGGGGGTCCTGCACATCAGACCACTGAGGAAACCCATTTCTCCTCCTTAGGACTTGAATTTCATTCTGGAGAAACTTACTACTACCCCCTTTGAACCAGCAGCTTCTGCCATATTAAATATTTGTACCTGGAAAACTGTTTTGCTTGTAGCCCTTACTTCAGCCAGAAGAGCTACAAACACTCATGCCTTCTGCACCTTACCTCATTTTTCATAAGGATAGGGTCTCTCTTCGCACCAACCCTTCCATGCTTTGCTTTCCATTACACATGTTCCATAACCTTTCCATTTCAGGAAAATCCAGTGTCTCAAACACCTATCCTATACAGATAGGCTAAAAGCCCTGTCCCTCTACTCAGTCCCTTACAGACTGCTCAGAGGTGATCTGTGTTTGGCATACAAGGCTATTTCAGACCCAGCCTTGATGGAGTTGCTGCATATCTGTAAGATAATCTCCACTTGCACAACCCACATGCAAGACCTTAACCTGGTCTGTGACATTAATAGAACTTGTTGGCGGGATAAATTTGTGTTCCAAAGAATTCCCATCTGTGGAATAGACTCCCTCTCCATGTCAAGCAGAGTGCCTCTCTAGCCCACTTTGAGGAACCTGGACGACTGGATGGGAAACAGAAAATATACCCCTGGGATCCTAGCTGTGTCCCTGCTGGACAGGGGAAACAGCTGCTGACTTTGAGAGAACATGGGTGAAATTCTTGGCTAGACTTATAAGGGCCTCTGGGCCAATAGCCTAGTATCATCCTATGAGCCTATGCCCAAGGTAGTCAATGAACTCTCACTCAATCTATCCATTTGCCTATCTTCTTTCCTTCAGCACAGAATGTCGGTGAGTGTGTGCTCCATTCCACAGATGTTCACAGGCAACTGAGGTTCTATCTGGATAAGACTAAGGACATCAGAAAGTCTAACCAGCTCTTTGTATCTTTTCACCCCAGGGCCCTGGGGAAATCTGTATCCAAACAGACAATATCCTGGATCTCCAAAACTATATCCTTCTGCTACTCCTTCCATGGTAAAGTTACCCCACACTGTGAGAGCCCACTCTACCAGGGCTCTGGCCTCCTCATGGTCCTTCCTGATAGGCCATGATACAGCCACCATCCTAGAGGCAGCTACATGGTCCTCTGTCCACACTTTCACTAGACACTATAAACTGGATAACATCTCCAGAGCCAGGGCAGGATTTGCTAAAGCCATCCTCAATGGATTTTGGTGACTATTTCTTCCTCCACTCATATATCTGGCTGAGCTTTGATACTCTCCCACATGTGAGAATACGTCAACATGGGAATAGATGAACATTGATTACATGTGTGAAATATACCATAATCCTATATGTCCTTCTCTTCCATGTTGTAGTATTCATTTCCCTCCCTCCTACCCCCTGTAGAACCCTTTCCTTTTCTAGATGGCATCTTATCAGCTGCCCTTAGACTATTGTCCAATTGGGCATTCAGTTCTGAGATCTGTGTGTGCGAACGTCACATTTATGGCCCATGGTTTATGGTCCTAGCGTGTGATGTAGCCAGGCTGCGCTTTTGTATATGAGCTGGACGTTCAGGTCGCCTGAGGCAGAGGATCCCACATGTGAGAATACTGCAACATGGAAGAGAAGGACATTTATGGTATGGTAAGCTTCCCCAACTGAAGACCTTTCCTTTGGTGACACATCAGACAAAATGAAAGTATCTTTTAACTGGGAAAGTAAGCAGTTATCCCAACCACAGACATCTTACAGAGAGCTATTACGCTTACCTTCTCCTAGACTGTTGGCCATTCCTCCAGTACACATTGTACTAGATGATGTTTCTGATGATATAGCCCTACACTCTGACTCCTTATGACCTGCACCCTAGAAACCATACAGAATTTACAGATGCTTGACTTACACAAGCATTTCCACAAAACTCCCAAAGCTGGTTCCTCTGTGGTCTCTACTGAATCTACTAAAGGGGTTCCCAAAGGACCTTTCAGGCATCCCTTACCCTAATGACAGGGAAAACAGACTACTAGACAGATGTGGCAAAACCTATGCATCTACAACCATAGGCATGAGAGCTTTAAATTGCCAATTCCATATGATAAAGTACTTGGAATCACTTCAAGATAAAATGATAGCAAAACCTGAATCCATGCCAGAACTCTGTGCAAGGAGGTGCAGGACATAGCATATAGCTAGGGCAGCTTTACAGGTAGATAGACCTTGAAATGTGTCTATAATGCCTTGGATGCTTCTTGCAGAGCATCTGCCACATGTTCAGTTATCCGCAGACATGCTTGGCTCAGAACTCTTCCACTGGCAGACCAAGTAAGAGCAGAGTTATTGGATGCTCCAATAAACAGAGTTCCTGTTTCAGCCTCCAGCTGAACAAGTCTTTGAGAAACTAGACAAGAAAGGACAACATGTCAAAACTGTCAAAAAAAAAACTGTACTTGTCTCCAACCCTGAGGTACAGTAAAAACTATCCCTCTAAACCTTGGCCCTTTTCACCTAGACAAGACAAAGGGAGGGGAGGCCTCCCCCTGGGAAAAGACAAAGGCAATCCAGAAGTTGGCAAACATAACACCCACAGAGATTGGGTGCCACCAAAGAGTATACCCAACACATAGAATAGCTGTGACTATGTGTTAGCCCCCCTAAGGACCCCTGGCAGGAAGGCTTTCCCTTTTCTTAAGCCAATGGAAAGCATCACAAAGGATCAGTAGGTCCTCAGCATTATAGAAAAGGGATGCTATATCCAGTTCAGGGAACTATCACCTTTTTGGTCATACCAAGGTCTCCAAAGGAAGAAGAAAACCTCATACCCCTGTTATCAAAATTTAATGCAGCAAGGATCCCTACAACCAGTTCCCCCAAGCCAAGAGAGAGAAAAGACTTTTATTCATGGGTCTTCCACGTCCCAAGACAAAAGGGAACCTGGAATCCTATCCTGGATCATTCAAAGCTAAACAAATTCCTCTTTGTGACAAAATTCAAGATTCTTACTTTGCAAGAGCTGCTACCAATGATTTTTTAGGACACCACCATGGGCACTTACCTTCATTTTTTTTAATTTTTATTATTTTACAATTGTTGACCAGGCTAGTCTAACTGGATTTATGTCCATTTTCAGTAGAGGCCCGGGGAGAAAAGCTCCACTACAACATTATTCTAAAGAAACCAAAAAATACTACATAGGAGTAACATATTTTCAAAATTAAATTTGATATAGTGACTAGTAATAATGAAATATTCATTACATAAGAGAATATAAAATGACATGTTTATAACAGGATTAACGTGTGTAAAGGCAATATTAGAAAGTTAAAATACAACTTAATATAGAAAAGACAAAGACAGGGTGAAATTTATTTATTTATTTTTCTTCTTCTACAAGGGATGCCTGTAATTGTGCATGTGAAGATGGTGGAATGAGGAGGGAAAAAAAATTAGACATGATTAATACAGGGGCAAAGCCATTGTAAAGATAGGTGGATTCATGTTCCTATAAAAGTCCCTCACAGAAAGCACCTATGATTCACAGCCTCAGGATCCCACTTTCAGTTTTGTGCTCTACCATTTGGTCTCCCTACTGCCCCAAGAGTGTTTACAAAATGCTTGTTACCCCTGATAGCACATTGCAGAATGCTGGAGGTGTATGCATATCCTTACCCAGACAATTGTCTCATCCAGAGACGATCCATCTCAGAGACCCTGGATGCTCTCTCGACCTCTGTAGACTGTTTCCAAAAGCTGGGCCTAATTTTAAACATTCAAAAGTCTGAGATGACTCCACAAGCAAGGATTCTGTTTTTAGGGGACTTGATAGACTCTACCAAACAGAAAGCATTTCTTTCTCAAGACAAAGTAGTTTTCCTGACAGATTATTTGAACAACCTACTCACAAAACAACTTATCTCAGCCAGAGAGTTCTTAAGGACCTTAAAGTACAAGGGTTCATGTATCCTAATGGTACATTTAGCAAAACTGCACATGAGGGAAACCCCAGTGGTTTCTCAAAAATGTCTGGGTGCAGCAATTCCACCCCCTAGGAACCCTTCTCTCCTTGCACCCATGCCTCACGAAGGAACTTCTGTAGTGGAAGGATACTATACAAAAGAACCCAGGAGTAACCTTTGTTACTGCAGGCAGACAAGTCTATCACTACAGACAACTCAGATGTAGCTTGGAGAACCCACTTAGGCCCACTGAGGGTGCAGGGCATTTGTTCCCCACAACAGAGGAAGTTGCATATCAGTCTAAATACAATGCTAGCAGTCTTACTTGCCATAAAAGCTATCCAATGGCATAAGCTCAGGAACTTTGCAAATTGGGACAGACAATGCCACAGTCATGTGGTACATAAACAAGGGTGGGGCTTGTCTAACTGTGCAGCTTACCAGAAAGATTTGTATGTTAGCTCAAAACTTTGGAATCACTCTCATAGCATTGTACATCCCAGGCCACAGCAATCTCCTTGCAGACTCCCTGAGCAGGGACTTACTAGAGCAAACAAATGGATGTTGAAAAGGCATGTATTCCTGGATCTCACCACTCTGCCTCTCTCCACAGCAAACAAATTATGAGGTTCTGCTCCAAAGCACAACAGGAGGGATCCTGGAAGATAGATGTTTTCTTCTTCACAAGGACCCACTGGTTCCTCTACTCCTTTCCCCCATTCTACTTGATTCTGAGGGTATTTATAAAGATCAGGACTGACTGGCCTAGCAATGGTAGCCCCCTTCAGATCCAGGCAACATCTGGTCTCTTTACTGCTCACCCTCAGCAAGGGAGGTTTTTCAGGCTCCAAGAGGACATAGGAAACCACTCAGATGAAAAATCCCAAGAGGACATAGACCTTCTCAGCTATATCAGGGGATCTGTCTTCCACTTCATCATGGCATCACTCATTCTAACTGCCTGGAGGACTGGGTCATGACATCCACCTTGATGCCTTACCCAAAAGTGGTGCTGTATATTCTAAAGGGGGCAAGAAAGCCCAACGCAAGAAAATTGTGCATGACAAAATGGAAGAGATTTTCCATCTGGTGTTATGACCAACACACTATCTCGGCTCAAGCAGATATAATTTCATTATTGCTTTACTTTTCACACATTTTTGAACAGGGCCTTTCTTATTCAAGCATAAAAGTTCATGTTACTGCTATCTCAGCTTGTTTGCAGATTACTCCACCACCTTTCTCTTACTCACAGGTGAAACGGTTTCTAAAAGGGGAAATTCACTTGTGACTTCCCAGAAGGGACCCCATTCCAGCTGCTCCTAAATACACTTGTTTCCTTCTGTTTTGCATTGACAACCAATGCCAGACAGCTGGGGGAGGGCTTGATTTCCTCAGGCATCAAATTTGCTTCTCTCGCCTTAGAAAGATCTGAAGATGGCATTGATGGATACCCTTATACCCTGATGTCTGGATGTTAATCATTGAGCATCCATCAGCTTGGGGTAATGCTAAGACTCTGGAAATCAGGCTGGTCATGGGCTTCTGCATGGCAAGAAGTCCCAAGGACTGCTACTGCAACATGGATGTACTTGAACATCTACAATTATAGTAAGTGGGACACAACTGTACTTTCTTTTTGTGCCTCCTTGTTAATTGCTGAATACCAGCTATAAACTGATTGCTCTCTGTACCTGACCTGAGTGTGGGAAGCCTGCTACACTAGGCTTCACTTAAGTCCCCTTCCCTTCTGCAAATTACCACCCACCCACCCCCCTTACTCTACCTTTATACCTTCCACATGCAGATTAAATGTGTGGAACCCATTCCCTAACCCTTTTCAAACAACTTTACTACCATCCTACAAACACTCCTGTTTCTATTTTCCTATTTCATAACCTCTATCTAACATGCAGCATCACTTCCAACAACCTTCTTACTTCCCATACTGCTTTGCACTATATCTATTCATACTTGGACCACTCACTAACAGTACCTATCATGGGGTGATATCACTATTATTCTGCATTTCAGCTTCAGTTTTCCCCCAAATAAGCCCTTACTGCTTCCTGTCTTAACCACATTCTCATTCTCTCTCCATTCAAACCCCTCCATCTCTTACATTTCTGAAACACAAGATATCAGGACAGCCTCTCTCACTTTCTTCATAGAAAATACTTCTTTCCATCTTACCTATGTTCTACAGGCTCTCAGACTCCACCACCACTAAATATCTTATATCCCTACAACCTTTCACTTCCTGCTTGATTCCTCCTTCTTCACAACCTGCCATCAATAAAATACAGATCCATTTACTTAATCATGCTACCTCTCAGCTTATCCTCTGTTTTTTGCCTGCTGAGCCATCTCTCATCCTACCATGACTCAATAATAGCTCTCAGCATCTCTCCGACTCTGTCCCAATCACCTACCCATACTTCCTCCCTAAACTCTCCACACATTCCACCAAATCTAGTTAATGATGCCCTTCACCTTTACCCCAAATGTAGACTGATCAACTCCATTTCATCTCAAATTCCCTTCCACACACTACACAACCCCCACAATGGTCAACTTCCTCACCCGAGTAAACTAACTTTTGCCACCAGAAATATTACAGGAATAAGAAATAAAACCACTGAACTGCATGCCTGGATTACCCAACACAAACCTGATATTCTTGATTAACTGAAACTTGGCTTAAACCCAGCATAAATTACTCCAAAATTACACTCCTGGCTATAACATGATCTGCAATGGCCATATAAAGAGGAAAAGTGG
Source organism: Protopterus annectens (assembly GCF_019279795.1). Lineage (NCBI taxonomy): Eukaryota > Metazoa > Chordata > Ceratodontiformes > Protopteridae > Protopterus > Protopterus annectens. Next base: position 763,384,887 of record NC_056735.1, on the reverse strand, counting down.
TGGTATTGTTTTAATATTTCTCAACTACCACCATACTTCCCCAGCAAGCCAATACCAGAATTCAGTTCAGCTGAGCTTCTTATTGCTTTCTTGAAAATAAACAAATATATATTACTGTCCTTTGTGTCCTTGGTGACAATACTATACTGGAAGATATCCTACACTGGATATCCATAACAGTTCCGCAAGAAAAAATACAACTAGGTTATATCAATATCAATTGGTTGAACATAACCTGTAACTCCTCTACATCCAGCATGAGCTTGTCCAGTTTTTCACAACTAATTAATAGCCCTACACATTACAGCAAGACATTAAACTCATTATAACACTGGATCCTAGTATCAGGCCATAGCAAATTCACAACCACAGGTACAATGTCAGACTCTGTGACCTTCTCACCCATTACTTAAACAGAATGTTTATAAAACTACACACAATCTGTCCAAGTTTAACCCAGACATATTTACTACCCAATCATCTATTAACTGGAACAGCCTAAAATCCTCCTCTTAGATGATGCTGTAGATGAATTCAGTATAACTTTCCAAAAATAGCCTTGCACCTCCAGGAAAGAATAGACTAAATACAGTGCAACTGTAGTAAAAAGCAATTACATGGAGAAAAAAACTATACTATAATAGCATTCAGAACAATAATAAGCAAAACCCTAAAAAGGTCCTGGTCCGCCATTAAAGAAATCTTACATCCAGGCAAAAAAATTCAGCCTTACTCTCTCTCTCTCTCTCTCTTCCAGTAACTTACCACTCAAAACGACAATAGAATTCAGCTCTTACTTTATAGGTAGTACAGCTTCCATAATCCCAACTCTGCCCAACAGCCACATATTACCACATCCACTTTCATCTTCATACCTGTGTGCACATCCTATATAAACCCACTCAAATGATACTTCAACTTATAATCTTCCAAGTGAGTACATTTAAACAGCAGTCGATAGCATTGCCTATCCTGTCTCAATTCTTATAAGTAGGTCAGTCCAGGAATACCAATTTCCCCTCTCTCTGGAAAAAAAAAACACACATACACATTATCCCTCTACACAAAGGTGGAAATTCAACAGATATTAATAATTTTAGACCCCCCTTCTCCAAAGTACTTGAAAAAAGTTTAGCAATTGTTTTTGAATACAACCTCCTGCAGGAAGAACTCTTATCCCTTACACAACACCACTTCTTTTGCTCCCATAGTATTCTATACACTTCACTTTTATATATAGATACTGTCAATAAAGCTAGAGATAATGGTAAATTAGTCTCTTCCTTATTTCTAGACTTGTTTAAAGCCTTCAACACAGTTTGTTACAACAAACTTATACTTCAGATGTCCTCGCTATCTCTCTCAGCCCACTTTTTTATGGTTCAAAAGCAACTTGTCCAACAGGCATCAGTCAGTGAGATGGCATGCCACCCTATCTCCATACTTTTCAGTCACAACCAGTATACCACAAGGCTTTATCCTTGGTCTCCTCCTCTTTAACTTTCTCACTAACACCCTCCACACAGCCATACAGCAGGCCTCCTTAATACAGTACGCAGTTGATTTCATACTCATTTGCACATCTGACAACATGGCACACCTCCAAAAAATTACTCGGAAAACTTTTAAAGCAACTGATATGTGACTTTTTTAAGTCACAACTCATGCTGAAACCTAAAAAAAAAAAAAAAACAAAAAACACGACTTTTTCCCTCAAATCCCTTTCCCATGAAAAGTCACTTCTCATAGCAAATTATTAGGGATGATTTTGGGTGATCTTGAATTTGACCAGAGTCACCTGAATATACAAAATTGCATAAAACAAAATCAACAAAGACTAGGAATGCTTTATGGAGCCAAAATCTTTCTCACCAGTGCAACTATAACTGTACTTGCTACTGCTTATCTAACCCCTCACTACTCTATGGTGCTCCCAACCTTTACTAACCTCCAGACATCACAAAAAAAAAAAAAAACTTGAACAATGCTACAATAAACTGGTTAAGTTTGCAGCAAATACCCATTTCAGAACCCACCACTGTATACCACTAAAAAGCCTAAATTGGTTAGAATTACCCCATTGACTAACATATATGCAGCTTGCTCCATGTAAAATTATCTGGCATTTGTTTGCTTGTCCAGCACTAAGCACCACTCTACACAATTATGTTTGCACTCTATCATTACAATCCAGTGATCAAAACCCCATATCAGTCTACACACCTATCAAATCTGACAGGCATGGTCTGCATTTGTACCATGCTGCTAAGGCACAGACCTCATTATCTAAATCCATCAGGTCAATACCCTCCCTCCAGTTTTTTAAAACCATTCTGAAAGACCTCCTAGCTGAAATCTGGCTCTGATCTTGTTCAACTCCAGGACAAACAATATCCTTAAATAGGAGCAAGTACCTATTCATACATTACACCTCCTTAGTCTCCCTTCTTCACACACTTCTAACTTCAATCAATTTCTCTCCCCTGACTCTCTATCTAAATATGCTATAACCCTGTTTTTTTCTCTCACTTCATATTACAGTTCATGTTCATATTATAATTTCTCCAAATTGGCTAACATTTCTCTAAATATTAAATCATTGTCATGTAAGTTGTATATATTTTAAGCAATATTGTCCCATTGTCTATTTCTTACAAAAAATCTAGAGTCTAAATAATTATTTTTGAAGATTGTAAAATGATTGTTTTAAAACAGTTTTTGTAATACTTTGCAGATTTTCTGCCTGAGCCTCTGCTGAAAATAGGCACCTAACCAGTTAGACTTTCCTGGTAGTCAAATGTCAGTAAATAACTCAATACTTTATTTCTAAGCACATTCATGAACTTCTCTCATGCAGCCTTGCTGTTTTTATATTACAGAACATTTATTAAAAAGGAGCACATTTTGAATTTCCTCAGTATTATACAGAACAAAGGATAACATGCAGAGATCACAACTTGTATTACATTATATCAATAACCCATGGCTGGGTGTGAGTAATACTGGATTTACCCATGGTTGGTGTGGTTTGGTCATGAGGGCAAAGTAATGGGTTATTGCTATTACACAATGACATTACTTGTAGAAAAAGTTATTTTTCTTAAATAGTGTCTTTGTATAATGGGACTCTTCTGCTTTTTTCCTGTATCACGGGGATTTGTTGATGTACTGCGCATACGTATGGGACTTGCGTTCCCATGCTTACACAGTACATCAGTGCTTTTGAAAGGAAGCAACAGAGAAAGGATGATAAAACAAACTGGCGAACCAAACAAAAAATACAATCCCGGCTGGAAACAGCCACAGAGGAAACAGGATGAGCCAGATTTTAATGCTTTTGTCTGTATGTAGCACAAGGCTTCTTCAGAAACATACTAATACAAAAAATCCATTAAGTACCATACTTTCCCCTCCCCTAAAAAACACGTGTACTGCCAGAACCAATGAAATGTGTACTCCAATTAAAATACCTTACAAATTCTTGACAATTAAAGACTTGGTACCAATCATTAAAATCACACATTCTTAAAAACACATGTTCTTTGAAAAACACACATTGATATATACAATAACTTCATACTATATAGGAATGAAGCTTCAAAATGCTAGCAATAGTTATAGTTTCAATGAGTCCAGGTGGAAAATAAGCATGTAAACCCAACTTGCCACCTTAACTCTTTATATTCAATGGTATTAGCCCAAGGACCACCTCTTACATTTTTATTAATCAACTCAAGACACAAAAATCCAAATTCATGACAAGGGTTTTCAACCACATGCTTAAAGTGCATTGTCTGGGTTCCCTGTCTTAATAGCATTGATGTGCTCATATATATGATCTTTAAACCTTCTTTGGGTCTTCCCTATATAGAACCCCTTACATTGCTTACAGAGAGCCAGGTAGACAATCTCAACAGTATTAAAGTTGGAGAAAAATGTTTTTAATTGGATGTAAAAACCATTGACATTGATCTCGTCACCTTCTATGATGTACTACATAGGCCACAAAAGCCACATTTATGGGTACCAGTTCTCACATTGATCTTATTTGAAACACCACCCTCTCCACTTTCTAAGATTTCCTTAATATTCCTCCCCCTTTTGTCAACAGTTTTGACACTACCCCCAATCAACTTTTGAATTTCATGAAAACATGAAAAAACATTCCAGTTATTTTTCAAAATGTCATAAATATGATCACTATCTGTGGAATAGGTGGTGACAAAAGTTAGTTTATAACCAAAACTGTGTCTAGCATTAGGTCTGTTGCTTAGGCCAAAAGTGTCACTATCACCATTTAATAAAGGGGGCAAAAAAACTTTTCTTCTTTTCTCATCTACTCATCTCTTATGTTTTGTATCAGTTCCTGGGGTAACCTCTAGCCAAAAACATATTGGCCAAAAATTCACATTCATGGAAGTAGGTTTCTTCTTCAGAAAAAATGCAAATAGAGGGCCCATCTACATATTTGGCCAAAGGGTAGGTGTGAAGTACCCAATAATACCTACGATATTTGGATTGCCCAAAATCCACAAGAACTTAAGAGACCCACCGATGAGGCCAATTGTGAACGCATCTAAATCTAAAACCCACCCTTTTGGCCAAATATGTAAATAATGTATTTAAAAAAGTTTTGGAAGGTATACAGCATATTTGTAGGCACTCCTGGGACTTCCTTACTAAATTGTCTAAAACTGAATTTAAAAGATGACGTAATTTTGCGTACTATGGATATTGTTAATCTATTCAATGTGATACCCCATGAGGAAGGTTTAGATTGGTATCATGATTTTTGAACTGAAAGCCACCTTTTTTCTAATAAGGAGATCAACACCTTAGATGAGTTAATGGAGATGGTGTTGAAACATAACTAAGTTTACATTAATGGGCACTACTTTTTGCAGAAAAAAAGGGATGGCAATGGGGGTGGCTTGTGCCCCCATATTTGTGAATGTAGTTATGTTGCTATGGGAGAAAAGGTTTATTTTTGAGAAGTATGGAGAGGCCCCACCATGGGCCCTCTATTTGCATTTTTTGGACGACATCTTTATTGTTTGGAAAGAAAGTCTAGATGAATTGAAGATCTTCCTTGACTATATTAATCAAACAACAGATTTTCTTGTTTTTACCTCCCAATGGCGTGAACAAGACATCTCCTATTTAGATGCAAGAATCACTAAAGACAGTGAATAAAAGGTTGGTCAGCAGCATTTATAGGAAACCCACCTTTTCAAATTGCCTCCTACATTATGACAGTTGCCTCCCGGGACACCAAAAATGTGGCATTGTAAAGGGACAGTTTGTACGTCTGACAAGAATGGTTTCTGAAGAAGAAACCTACTTCCATGAATGTGAATTTTTGGCTAGAGATTACCCCCAGGAACTGGTACAAAACATAAGAGATGAGGTGTAGATGAGAAAAGAAGAAAAGTTTTTTTTCTCCCTTTTATTAAATGGTGATAGTGACACTTTTGGCCTAAACAACAGACCTAATGATGGAGACAATTTTGGTTATAAACTAACTTTTGTCACCACCTATTGCCCTGATGGTGATCATACTTATGGAATTTTGAAAAGAACTGGAATGTTATTTCATGTTTCATGAAATTCAAAGGTTGATTGGGGGTAGTGTCAAAAATGTTTACAAAAGGGGGAGGAATATTAAGGAAATCCTAGAAAATGGAGAGGATGGTGTTTCAGATAAGATCAATGGGAGAACTGGTCCCTGTAAATGTGGCTTTTGTGGCCTATGTAAATGCATAATAGAAGATGATGAGATCACTGTCAATGGTATTTACAGCCAACTAAATTTTTTTTTCTGCAACTGTAATGCTGTTGAGATTGTCTACCTGGCTCTCTCTAAGCAATGTAATGGGTTCTATATAGGAAAGACCCAAAGAAGGTTTAAAGATCGTTTGTATGAGCACATCAATGCTATTAAGAAAGGGAACCCCAACAATGCACTTCTAAGCATGTGGTTGAAAACCCTGGTCACGAATTTGGATTTTTGTGTTTTGAGGTGATTAATAAAAATGTAAGAGATAGTCCTTGGGCTGATACCATTGAATATAAAGAGTTAAGGTGGCAAGTTAGGTTTAAAGGAAAACTCCAGGCTCCAACATGTTAACTCAAATGCAAGTTTTCCTTTATCCTTGTAAAATCAGCCTAGCCTCCTGCTGTTAACACAAATCCTCTAAAAAGTTTTTCAGTTTTACATTACTCCCATTCTTTACTGTAGGGCAGGGAGCCCCATCCCCTCATTCTTTTGTATCTCATCCTTTCAGGTGGACTTTGTCTCCACCTTCGTGACGTACCTTTGACACTGTTTAATCAGTAGTTCCCTCTCCTGATGTCCCACTCACACTGTGACATAGACATTTTCAAGGGTGGCCCGGTTAACAGCTGCTATAAATCGCTGCATACCTTGTTGTGGAACTGTCTTACTACCAATGTTTCCTTCAGGATGGAAAATATTATAGGAGCAAGTATTTCCTCCACTAAAAGTGCAGCCGAAGTGCTTGAAAGCTATCATCACGTGCACTGTTTCGGTAAGTTGGAAAAAAGTTCTAAAACTTGGTAAAGTTTTACAGCATACAGATCTGTGCCTGTACTTCTACCTCCTCAGTGTAATTATAGAGTTTCTTGGTTGTGTCCTGCTGTTGTAGCTGATTTTTTTTTTTTTTCTTACAATCGATCCGCAGCCGCCCTGCTCCATACCGATCAGCTTCTTAGAGCCAGAAATCTGGGCAAAGGCTCATAAATTGGGACAATTTTTAAATAATGCTCTTACAAGCTTAGAAAGAAACACCCAGTGCTTTCTGTAGTCTGGTTCACTCGGGGAACAACCCCTCCTATTTTAATATTCAGACTGACCAATGAATCCCCCTTCTATAAATAACTATCCCCTTCAGCAGTTTAGGAACCACTTTTACATTTACAGTTCCTAAATGCATTTATTTCTGTGAAGGACAGAGTGACTTCTCATGCCCACAGATTTGTGTAATCTGTTTATATATAACTGCAAAAGTTGAAGTTTCCAGAGACATTTAAATAAAGTGCCAAACTTTCTTCATTCGGAAGAAATGCTTGCAATTCTGATAACATCATAGATCGAGCTTGCAGTTTATTTTGTTTACAGCAACAGAAGACGTATCTATGTATACTAATGTCTTTTGGCTTTTCCCAGTTAGGGGTCGCCACAGTGGAACTCCGGTCCGCTAATGATTGACAGTGGATTTTTATGGTGTCGAGGTGCCAGCCTGATGCCCAACCTTCAAAGAAGTCACACCCATTCACGCACGCACCTACCTGCATGTCGTTAAACATCACTCAACCACGGGAAAGAGCTCCAACTGAGAATCGAACCCGAGAACCTCTTGTTGTGAGGCGACAATGCTAACTGCTGCACCACCGTGGAGAAGACGTATCTATGTATATTACTGCAAATACAGAGATTTAACATCTAAGTAATTCTGATATGAACAAGTGAGTTTCTTTTTTTTTGTTTCTAGTTGCAGAAGTCAAACAGAACTGCAGCAGAGTGCTGTAATAGCTTCACTTTAAAATGATGCATCTTCTTTGAAGTCAGCACTTGATATGTATGAAATAGCTGGAAGGTTGCTTATTTGATATTTTTGTCATGTGTCCCTCATAACATTTTATCTCTGCTAAATTGTAATTCTAATTAGCAATGACAAACAGAAGAGTGTCATACTTTCTGACATTAACCAGTATGTGAGGATTCCCAAACTACTAAATGGCGTCTTCCTAAAGGATCAGAAATACAGGTATGCAATGTGGTCTTATCTCGCCACATTCTTAACTGACTGGTTCGGAGCCGAGAATCGGCTCCGACTCGGCCGCTATTTACTAGCTCGAAGTCTCTGATTGACTGGGCTAGCCCTAGAATCCCAAGATGCACCACACCCAAACCCCCAGATCTCGTTTGCCGCTCGTAGTGTACAGACGTGGTCTCGAGCTTGGCTGTGGCTAAGTACCTTATTTAAACTGTTTTTTTAGATTATTTTTCTAAACTTTCTGTCAAAAGCTGTTCTTACAGCTACGTTGAGTCTATCCTGTGTTTTGCGACTAGTTCAGTTAAACTTTTTTTTTTTTGTGGCATCCTTGTGTTTGACGGGCTAGGCCCGTTTAAGTTAGAGGGCCTTAGCCCTCTCCTGTGTCTGTTAACTCTGTTGGGACTTTTAAGTTAGAGTCCCTTCCTTATCTTGTGTGTGGTTTATTGTGAATTACCATGTCAGGCAAAGATCAGAAGGAGCATAAGCCTTCTGGTTTTAAAAAGTGCGCCAAATGTTCTTATAAGATGTCTTTGAAAGATGGCCATGCCATCTGTGTGTATTGTGTGGGCACCATTCATTTGCAAGAATCTTGTAGTGTTTGTCACTCCTTTAGTTCTAGAGTCTTGCAAGAGAGGAAAAATAAACTGATTCTCAGGGGCCTTGTCAAACCTGCCTTTGAAGAAGCTTTGGAGTCTGCCTCCCCTAGTGGGAAATCTAAATCTAAACCAAAAAAGAGATCTCTGGCTCCGTCTAGTTCCTCAGAGCCATCGGAGAAGGTATTGAAGACAGCTCCACCTTCCTCGGCTCTATTGGCTTTGGAGCCTAGGGAAGGAATTCCTGTGTCTGAGTCGGCTTCCTCAGCTCCATTGTTATAGGCGCCGCAGGAGGTTTCTGTGACACTGGAGCCAGCTTCGGCTCCGATTCTCTTGGAGCTGATTCGGAGCCCTTCTGCTAGTCTAAACCTGGATTCTCTGGGTAAGATATCTCAACCACCTTCTGTGTCCTCCAAGTCTTCCAGGTTATCAGATTCGGATGTGGACAGAGTGGTGCAGAGGCTCCTTCAGGCACCGGTGTTAGCCAGGTTATTTTCCGCTCCAGCCCAGTCGGCTCCGGAGCCTTCCCTCTTGTCGGTTCTGATTATTCCTCCTCCGGGCACCTCTGTGTCGTCGGAGCCGAGGTGTTCTGCATCGAGTGAGGTCCTGGGGTCGGTGCCGATACCACCGTTAGGCCTTTTGGCTCCGACCTCGGCTCCAACCTTTTTGACTCCATCTTCTGGTTGTGGCACCTGGGTTTCCTCGGTCGGACCCGAGGGGGATACATCGGGGCTTCATCCCTCGGCTCCAAGTCTCCCTCTTGGTGACTCCGCTAAGGGAACCCTGACTCGGATTGTCATTTCGGAGACGGGTCGGCCCTCAGATTCTGGTGGACCCGCATTTGAGGCCATGAGGAGCGCACTGGCCAGGTCTTCAGTGACTTCACTCGAATCAGCTACTGCTTCCTTTGACACTGGGGCTGGAGCCTCTGATGCCAGCGGGGCTCAAAGACCCAAGGATACTTCCATATGTGGCCCCCAGCTTTCTGAGGGTCCTTCAGATTCGTCGCCTGAGGAGCCTCCCAGAAAGAAGCCGTGCAAGAGGAAGCACGTTGACTCCCCGAATGAGTCCATCACTTCTGATACCGACCTCGATGACGCAGAGGGGTCCCCCAAGTCATCCTCCGATGATGTCTCATTCTCCAATATTCTGGAGATTTTAAGGCAGAGAGATGACTGTCCTTCCAAATCCCCATCTGAGGACGAGTCGGTCCTCCTCAAGGCCTTCAGAGCCCGACCTCCTGCCTCCTGGGTGTCTCCGCCCGTCAACGAATTGTTAGACCTTATTTGTCGAAGAGTTTGGGAACACCCTGACTCCGTGGAACCAGTGCCCAGCCACCCAAACAAGTTTCTGTCTGCACCTCCAGAGAAAGAGTTCCTAACTAAAGGAGTTCCTGTAGATGCCATGGTGGTGGCGTCTGCCACTCAGCAAGAAGTTGCAGAAGCTTCTGCTTCCATTCATCCTCCTAACAAGGAGTCCAGGAGTATGGATCGGTATGGGAAGAGTACCCTGTCTTCAGCAACCTTTACTTTGCGGTTGTTGAACTATCTTTGCCACTTTACTAGGTTCCAAAGAGATCTCCTTAAAGAATTGGGAGATACCCTGTCGGGTACCTTGCCTGATGCAGTGAATCAGACTGTCAACGCCCAGTTGTCTACCCTTTCCTCTATTGTCAATTCGTCCATGAGGCTCATATCCTATGCAGCTGAAGGAGCGGGTAGGGCAGCTAGCTCAGGCGTAGCCCTCAGGAAGCAAGCCTGGATGCACCTGTGTCACTTCGCTGAAGCCTTCAAGTCTTCCTTCACTGACGCCCCCTTCGATGGGTCCTCCCTCTTTGGACCCAAAGTGAAAGACACTCTCACCAGATGTGAGCAGGAGGTTAAGACTTTGTCTGCTATATGGGCCCGTTTCTTGCCTCCCTCTAGGCCTTATCCCAAGGCACGGAGGGGAGGCAAGATGTGGTTCAGGAAGTCTCAGAAGTCTTTCCCCATCGAGCATGGTGACCCCCCCCTCCAGGGGCAGAGGAGGGGGGAATTATTCTGGAAGGCACCGCCCTAGAGGCGGAGGAGGCCCCCTCAACTTGGGAGACCATGAATCGTTTCATGGATCCTCCTACCAACGTCCCTGAGGGACTGCCTGACTGTGCTACTCCGGAGCCTGTCAGGGCCATTTTTCAGGGCATCCTTTAGCCTGGGAAAGTATCACTCAGGATCAATGGGTGCTCTGAATAATTACCGGAGGTTACACCATTCCCTTTCTTACACCCCCTACCCTATCCAGAAAAATCCCAGATGTTCCACCCAGTCAAAGAGATCAAGCAGCGCTAGAGGTTTCAAAGCTGCTGGAAAAAGGAGTCATCCAACCAGTCCCCTCAGACCAGACCGGATCAGGAACTTACTCAAGATTATTTTTGGTGCCAAAAAGGACAGGGGACCTGAGGCCCATTCTGGACTTCAGCCATTTAAACCGATTTGTACTGAAGTCCAAGTTCCGAATGGTCACTCTTCAGTCCATTTTCCCTTTATTGGAAAAAGGAGTATGGATGTGCTCCATAGATCTCAAGGATGCTTATTACCACATCAAGATAAACAAGGCATCCAGGAGTCACCTACACTTCCGGCTGGGAGCTAGTCACTACCAGTTTCGTGCTCTGCCTTTTGGTCTCACTACAGCCCCCAGGGTGTTTACCAAATGCTTAGCAGTGGTGACAGCCCACTTGAGATGTCAAGGATTCCAGGTTTTTCCTTATCTGGACGACTGGCTTCTCACCGCCCCCTCCAGGCATCTACTCGTTCGAGCCACGAAGGCTACCATCACATTGGGCCAATACCTAGGGATTACCTTCAGCTGGGAAAAATCTGTGTTGCGGCCATCACAGTGTGTTGTATTTATCGGCACAGAGCTAGACTCCGTCCAAATGAGAGCTTTTCTTCCAACAGAAAGAATCAAAGTGCTACAGGCTCAGGCGTTAGCCTTACTACCCCTCAAGAAAGTCCAAGTCACACTTGCTCTTCAACTACTAGGGTCCATGGTGGCTACCATCATGCTAGTACTGCTAGCCAGGCTCCATATGCAGATCCTCCAGTGGCTGGTCTCGGTCCAGTGGTCCTTTCAGGAGTTTCCTCTGTCTTATCCCATTCTCATCACGGAACAATGCCGACAAGACCTATGTTGGTGGCTTCAGAAATCCAATCTAGACATAGGGAGACCACTGACCCTCCTGTCTCCTACCGCCACGGTGACCATGGACACTTCCCAGATAGGTTGGAGTGGCCATTATCTGGGCAGAACGGTCCAAGGCACATGGCAAGATCATGAGGTACACTTGCACATCAATGTCCTGGAAATGAGAGCAGTGCTTCTAGCATTGCAAGCACGTCAGAGCTCTCTTCCCAAGGGGACGATTGCTATTCTTTCCGACAGCATGTCAGTTGTCTGGTACCTAAACAAGCAGGGTGGAACCAGGTCCTATCCCCTTTGCAGAGAGGCCATGAGAGTATGGAACTGGGCGGTGTCTTCCCAACGCTTTCCAGTGGCAACGCACATTCCAGGGAAGTCCAATGTGATAGCAGACAGGCTAAGCAGAGCTATTCTGATGCCTCACGAGTGGTCCTTGAACAACCGAGTTGCAACTCAGATCTTCTCCAGGTGGGGTCAACCTTGCTGCGATCTGTTTGCCAGCCCCCTCAATGCCAAGTGCAGCAGGTACTTCACTCTGATCTCCCCCCCTGGGGGAGTCACCCAGGGACGCCCTAGCCACGATTGGCCCCCGGGTCTGCTCTATGCCTTCCCTCCATTCCCTCTATTATCAAGAGTGATTCAGAAGGCAGCTTCCTTGGGAAGCAAGATGATTCTTATCACACCATACTGGCCTCGTCAAGTTTGGTTCCCCTTTCTTCAGAAGTATACAGTGGACGGCCCTTGGACTCTAGAACCAGTACCAGACCTATTGACTCATCAGTCGGGTCAGTTCCATCCATCCCTATGAACCCTCAGGTTGACAGCGTGGCTGCTCCACTTCCATCCTTAGTTAAACTACATTCCTTTTCACCTGAGGTGTTGCATATTCTGTCGTCCTCCCACAAGTCGTCTACCAGAAAACTATACTCTAGCAAATGGAAAAGATTTGCTATCTGGGCTGAAGCACACAATCTAGATCCCTTCACAGCCCCCCATGTCGGCGGTATTAGATTTTTTGGCTATGCTCTTCAAACAGGGTTCCGCTACCTCCACTATTAAGGTACAGCTGGCGGCCATTTCTAACTTTCACGTCTCACATGGGCCTTCCCTTATGGGCCATAAACTTTGTAAAGCCTTCCTGAAAGGAGCCTGGTTACTCCGTCTGCCATTGTCACAACCAGTTTCACCATGGGATTTAAGCTTGGTGCTTCAAACCTTAACTTCTACCCCCTTTGAACTGGCTGACACTTGTGGATTAAAATATTTGTCTTGGAAGACAGCCTTTCTGGTCGCCATTACTTCAGCCAAGAGGGTATCGGAGCTTCAGGCCCTTTCCATAAAGCCCCCGTATTTGGTCTTCCATAAGGATAGGGTTTCCTTGAGACTCAACCCCTCCTTCCTTCCTAAGGTATCTTCTACCTTTTGTCTTCACCAGTCCATTGAGTTACCAGTTTTCTTTCCAAACTTTTCAAATGAAGCGGAATTCAAATTCCACCAGTTGGATGTTCATAGACAACTAAGGTTTTATTTGCACAGGACACAACCCCACAGGAAATCGGATCAATTGTTTGTGTCCTTCTCAGAGAACAAGAATGGTAGCCCTGTGACTAAAGGTACTATTGCTAAATGGATTAAGGACTGTATCTCCTTTATTTACGCATCAGCAGGCAGAGATTTACCTTTCCCAGTTAAGGCTCATTCTACCAGGGCCATGGCTGCATCAGTAGCTTATCATGCTAGGCTCTCCTTGGATGACATCTGTGCTGCGGCTACCTGGTCCTCTCCGCACACCTTTGTTTCTCATTACAAGCTTGATTTGGTGTCTAGAGACCGGGCTTCCTTTGGTTCCACGGTGTTCAGGAGTATTGTCAGTGAGCCTCAGAGAATGTAGGTGCTAGGGACGCTGTCCCATCAGTTAAGAATGTGGCGAGATAGGACCACATTACATCAATTAGTTATGTACTCACCATAACGTCAGATGTATGTGGTCCATCTCGCTTACATTCTTACGTACCCTCCCACCGTCCCCCGACCTGTTGGACTTGGAGGAGATTATGTTCTTAGACCCTTCTGAGGATGTCATTTTTTCTCTCTTCCTCCTTGTGTTATTTCTAGTTGGTTGTGTATGTCACTCTGTTATATTGTTGGCAAACAAGATTTGGGGGTTTGGGCATGATGCATCTTGGGATACAAGGGCTAGCCCAGCCAATCAGACTTGAGCTAGTAAATAGCGGCTGAGTCGGAGCCGATTCTCGGCTCCGAACCCGTCAGTTAAGAATGTAGGCGAGATGGACCACATACACTGTGTTTATGTCATTGTATCAAGCTGAGTGCTAAAACTATAGCTTGATAAAATTACTAGAAAATCACTCCACACAATAAGTGCTCTTGGTGATCAGCACTACCGCAAATGCAGCATCGGCATCGGCATTAGTTTATGAAGTGGTGATATTCACGAAGTTTCAGAAATTAGTGCCGATACTCCTCTTCTGAACATTTCTAAATTGCTAATAATGCAATGAGGCTTAGTCCGATAATAATGTCACAGTCAGGCACTAGAGTGACGACTTCTAGTAACTTTCTAAAGGAATTGTAGTGCAATTTCAATATGCAAGGAGTTAGTGCAGAGGAGTTCCCCACATGAGGATAAGTTGCAAAAGTGAATATTATAGAAACTAGAAAGTAATAATTGTACGCATCAGAGAAATTTCAAAATATTCATTAGGCAACAACATGTAATTTGAAGAACTTGCTATTGGGGATGAGTGCGAAGTGTTTGGTTGTGTAGCTGCTGGAGATTGGCCAGCTCTGTTAGATATTCCACACCTAATAACTCTTGGTGTGGCACTGCAGCATAGGCAAGGAACGCAGCATCAAGGAACTGCTGTATAAGTATCATGTAGTTCTCTCACAATGGTAATAGCAATCTCAGTATTGTTTTTATCCAGTCTTAAGCAAGTGGTTTTAGTTAAAGTATTTAATCTCCTTGCAAATTTGTGACGTATAGCATTGGTCAGAATTCTTGTGTTTGGCTGGTTTCCACTGCTGATTATTTTTGTCCTTTTGATTCTTTTTTTATTTTATTTATTTATTTATGAGATTGGATGGATAGGTTTCAGTATAAATCCTGCACACTTTTTAGTTTTTGCGCAACATTTCAAATTAGTGAACTGTTTCATCTGTCTATCACAAATTAGCTACATTAATGTGTGTTTTCATTTTGTAGCTACTGTGCCAAAAATATTAGTTTATAAGGAACCTGGTTACTATGGACATTTACTGGAATGACTGACTGTAGCAATTAACAGCATAGAAAGAGCAATGCTATGTCGCCTGGAGGATTTGTTGCCCACATTTGACACATTGTTTAAGAAATAAGTTCATTTAAAAAATACTGAGCAAAGATTCTTTTATGTCACAGTACTGGTCATTTAATGATTTTTTGGCGTACAAAAATCAAATGCGTCAAAAGTATGGGATGATTTGTCAAACAGAATTCTTGCATACATGTTTAGCTAGTGGAAGGGAGTAAGAAAAGAGGGGTGAGGGGACGCTAAATAACTGGGTGGATTATGTAATGCATCTGCAGGGAACTCTCGAATTGTAATTACCAAAATTGTAATTTTTGTATGGTGATGCAACATACTTCAAACATTATGTGCACAGTTTTTTAATAGCAATGAAGTTACAAAGATCACGAAGCATCAAAGAGCATGGAGCAGTTACAGGATGGGTTTATTTAACACCAAGATTTTATTACCCAGCTGACATTAACTCAGCTGTCAGAGCCCTGAAATATTGCAAGTAATGATTTGTACATAAGACATTTTGTTCTGTTAAGTCTGCATGGTGCAGGGATGATGACTTGAACGGGAAGTTCTTTCCCTAATAGTAAGGCAAGCCTTCCTAACATGGCAGTTTTTTGTCCAAATTTTGTCTCAAGTTGTGTCTTTTGAAAAGCCTATCTGGAAAACATGTAAGATACAAATGTGGGCTGGGGAACTTAGTACTTTGAAGCTATCCCTGCTGCTGTTTAACTAAACTGTGCCATTAATTACTGAAAAATCAGCATCTATAAAGAAGGGAAGGGAATCATAATTTGGTTTTGTGGATGCACACACGCATGCCAGTAATGTGACATTAGATTGGGGGCAGACTGCTGTTCTGAGTGAAACACAGGAAAGGGGAAACTGTATTATGTCTTGGAATGACATTTTTACTATGAATAAAATAAGTTTTGATCATTTTTTATGGTTAAGTTAAAAATATTGTTTGATATGATGATGATAGAATCATTTGATGTATTTTTTTTTACCTTTTTATCCTATTGCTGACCTAGGAAGACAGTGAATGAGAGATGGGAATTGCGGAAAGTTACTCTGCTCCATGCCATCCAGTCGGTGTGGTGCAGTGGGCACCTATGTGTAGCTGCTGTGAGTGTTCTTCCACATGCTCATTTTATTTGGCTGCACTGTATACTGGTTTGCATCCCCTCCAAGTGGTCCTTTCTCGAGGCAGTAATTCAACACCAGAAGATTCATTCACTTCCCCCATTGTATGAGAGAGCTGACCTTGACCTTTTGTTTTCTTCCCTCCCTGTTTGGCTTCTCCAGCACTTGGGTTGCTGTTTAAAACCCAGGTAACCTGGGGCATACTCTGACTTTAGCATTTGCTACACGTTGGTCTGTGTCCTATGGCAGCATAGAACATGAACACCACATTTGGATGATGCCACAAAATCCTGTATGACTGCTGTTCATCTTGGGCAATCAGTCTTGCCCTCACTTCAGTCCAATGTGAGGGCATAATTTCTGTGCCTCACAACAACCTTTTTGTAATACTTTTTCTATATACAGAAGGTTGTTGTGGCTCACAAAAACCTGTATATAGAAAAAGCATTATTCCAGAGTTTCAATATATTTACTATGTCTCTGTTAAGTGTTGAACTTTTACTAGACAGTTATTAGAAGCTTTCTTGAAATGAATGAAAATGAGTTGCAGAATGCATCCTTTAGAATTCACTCCTTATTGTAAAATGTGAGGAAGTTTAGTTGGCAAGCTGGGGAAAAGATTTCTGAGCCTTACCTCTGATTGCAGTGCCCTGGATTTGAGTGGGAGCCAGGGCACCACTTTGATTAGCTGGGGAGGATGGATGGATTAAGTGACATCTGTCTTCACCTCAGGAAGGGAGGGATTAACCAGTTTAACTTCTGAAGGTCATCCATCTTGTGGAGGTGGCAACAGTGTAGACCATTATCCTCCTGGATGTGCAGTAGCAAACCTTGCCCAAATAAAGGTAATGGCATAATTTATGCATGCCCCTATTGCCATGTCATGTATATTCTAATGAATATTCCTTTTCTAAAAGAACACTACACAGAGTTTAGGTAATAAAAATTCGTCAAGCAAACAGTATAAAAAAAAACTACAAGGAAGAAGACAAAAATATTAGACAAAATTAGAGATACTTTGAGGAAAAAAACTGAGAGAGAGTTTCTGAAGTCTTCACTTAATTTTTGTGCTCCGACTCAGCACTTGTGCTGAGAACCTGTAAGTGAGGCACATAAGTTAACACTCAAAGTAACCACAACGTTTTTCTGCTGTTTAGCTCAGATCCTTGTGGCAGCACTCTTAAATTTTGCCAGCTGCCTAATAATAATAAAATGATAGTTAAGTATACCTCAGAATAATTGCCCAGTAGTAAGATTTGACTGCATAAGATGGAATGTTCGAACATTTCTTTTTTTTCATTTCAATGGTACCGGTAGTGATGCTGCTATTCCACACTCATGTTCTCATAGTGTATATACACTGTAGTTTATGTTTCATTTGAATGGGAGTCTCACTTTATGAATATTCATTAGGCAACAGAAGTAATGAGCATTCACTAACAACTACCCCACACGTGCAGATCTATTCTATTGCACACAAATTATTCTTGATTGACTGATGTAATGGATTTGCATGTCAATCATGCGATGACCGGCCAATCCTGTGCAAACTGATGAGGGGGTAGTATACATTTAGGTCAGAGTCTACAGGGGAGTATATTTGCATTCATTTATGGCTCATGGTTCAGAACTGGAGTGTGTGTGTGTGTGTATATATATATATATATATATATATACATACACACACACACACACACACACATTTTTTTGCTTATAGGTTCATAGATTAGTACTAAGCTAACTGCCCTTGCAAGCCATTTTAAGCCTAGCCAATTATCCCTTGTCAGACTCAAACCCTGCACCTTATGTTTGTAAGGCAAACACCTTAACACACAGTCTCAGTTGCAAACATTATACATTACTTTTAATATGGCAGGTCATTGTTAGTCAATGATTACATAGCTCATTCAAATCCTGTCTTCTTTTAAATGTCATTTCTCTTCTGTATGTATTGATCCCACATTTCCCATTTTTCCAGTGTAATTTGCTCCAATGTTTTTCTAAAGATCCCACTTCCAGTTGTTTTATCTCTGTTACTATCTTCGCTACTTCTAGTAAAGTTGGTTTAGACTTTGATTTCCAGTTTCTAGTAATTTTTTTTTGCCAGCCATCATAATTAGTCAGCAAGGCTTTACTATGTCTAGGCAATTCCGATTTTGTGTCATAGCTCAAGAAAGTAATTTCCGTAGGTACTCCAATTTGGTCACACAGCATCTCAGACAGAGCAGTTTGCAGGGAATCTTTATTAAAGTCTCCCAACTCATTACACTCCCAGAAAATATGTTTCCAGTTTCCTCTTTCTGCCCCATCACACCTCCAACATTTGCTGTCTAACTGAGGAAAAATTCTTTGAAGTCAGCTTAGGGTATTAAAAATACCCATGTAAACACTTCAAGCAAATATACTAAATCTTCTACATTTTGTTGCATATTTGGGAGACATACATATATCCCCCATTGTTTCTTTGTGAACTGCTTATTCAGTCTTTCTTATAAGCCTTCCTGTCCTCCTCTGATTCTTACAGCTATCGTGCAATATTTTATGTGCTCTACTAAGTATTCCTTTCTTAATGGCAACTTCTGTTCTAGATTCTAATAAAAACTCTACCAGTGCTGGTCTGTCATTTAGGACCCCCTGTTTCTTTCTCTTTGCCTATACTCTGATATCAATACTTGCTAGGGACGTCAGTCTCTATACTGCAGTTTAAATACGTTCTTGGCATCTTCCCATTCTCTTACCTTTCCCTCTCTAGTCATTTGCTCCCAATACCTTGGCTCCTTTGTCAGTTTTCTCCAATATTCCAAACCCCATTGGCTATTATCTGTATCCCTGTCTCCCGATTTCCTTTCTCCATTCCCGTATTGGCTTAGTTCTTAGAATACCTTCTGCTGCTTTATGAATATAATATTCTGTATGATTATTGTTCTCCTTAGAGGTTTATATCCAAAATCCCAGTCACTCTTTGTTTCTTGAGCTTTCCCCCATTTCATCATCATTTACAGCTTCCTGCTTGTGCTATGTATATGAGCCTTAACTGTGTTGCTCTGAAATATCCCTTCATGTTGAGTAACACCAATCCGCCCTTCTCTTTTTGAAGAATAAGCTTATCCCACTTGAGTCTTTCAGCTCTTTATTAATTGCTATCCACAACTTCTCCTCTGGTTGATAAAATTATGCCTGACCTGTGTATATGACTAAAGGGACTAAAAAAGACTTTGACTGCTTGCATCTTACTATCGATATCCATATAACAGAGCTTCCATTTTCTCAGTTTTTTATTATCTTTTGTTTAATCTCTTTCCACATGTCCTTAGCTGCCACACCAGTATCATTTTTAATCCATACTCCTAAATACTTCATTTTATCATGTCCCCATAGCAATATCTTTCGGCTTTTCCTGGTTAAGGGTCGCCACAGTGGATCACCTGTCTACAGATTGATTGGCAGTGGTGTTTTTATGGTGTTGAGTTGCCAGCCGAGCCTTCACAGAAGGCACACACATACACAGTTGTAGAATACTGTCATTCACCTCAAGTCATCTTACACTCAAAAGCCATGTCATCATACCTGCAACATTTGGTCTGTCATGGTGTGGTTTATCCCCAGCTCTGTCTGCTTGGCACCAATCTAAACTTTCCCAAACTTCAGCTCCTCTAATTTATCCACAATTACCCACAGTCTGCCTTGACCCTCCGGATTTTATTTGCCACTCATCAAATTTGCATCAGACCTCAAACAGCCCCAGTCTTAGTTTATAATTTCAATTATTAGTGAAACTAATTCTATATCTAGTGAGTACCTTTGAAGCTTTTTGGCACTGGTTATAATTTTCTACTGATATTATGAGAAATATCCAGCTGTTCTGAACTTATTAGTTATATTTCGGAGTTCTCCTTCACTAGACTGGAGCTTTCCCACATCTGGCACTCTCTGCTGTTGACATTGCCTGTGTTAGACTGCATTCCATGTCAGCACTTATTGCGAGTGATAATTTTGTTGTATTGTTTAGTAATTCAGTACATAATGCTTGTGATAATTATGCTAGACTGTTTAGTTCTCCAGTACTTAAAACTAGCAATAATTGTTAGACTACCCATCACGTCAGTACTTAATACTAGCGATAAGTGTGTTCCACTCATTAATTCAGTACTAAATGCTAGTGATGAATATGTTGAACTGCTTAGTACTTCAAGGCTTAATGCTAGTAATAATTCTGTTAGACTCTTATACCATCAGTACTTATTTCTAGTGATAATTGTGTGCCACATTCCTTTGTGCTCCATTACTTCTTGCTATCGATAACTGTATCAGACTGCTTAGTCCTTCAGTACTTAATGATAATGATAACTGTGTTACACTGCTCAGTGCTTCAGCACGTAATGCTAGTGATAATTGTGTCGGACTGTTTAGTGCTTCATTTTAGTACTTTTTTCACTGCTTCCACAGTTATCATCTCTAACAAGGCTTACTGTATCTGATGTGTCGACATTTCAGTTAGAGTTTGTTGTTGCAGTGGTAGACTATTCAGTACTTTTGTACTTAACTTTACTGTTTTTGGTGTTACTGTTTGCAACAAGTGTAGTTTTTATAGGTTCACAGATTGGTACGAGGCTATCTTCCCGAAGGCATTAAAAAGCCTAGCCAGAATGTGTTGGCTTTCGCCGCCCCCTTAGATTAGTTCCCTGTGCCTCTGTCCAGCAGAGCCACTGAAGTGATCCCCGGGGTAAAATTTCTGTTTCCCATACACTCATCAAGGTTTCTCTTGAAGAGTGTTGGCGAGGAGCTCTGCCTAATGTAGATTGGAATCTTGTTCCAAAGCATGGGAAGCCTCTGGGACAGGAATCTATCTCTCCAGCACTTCCTATTTATTGTTGTGGTGAGGTTTAGATCCCTAGAGCATGTGGCTTGAGGGGATAAGGTTTTCTTTAGGTGGAGCATGTCCATCAATTCTGGGTTGGACATGGCCTTGTATGTCAGGCAGAGATCACCGCTGAGTAGGCGGTACGCAACCGAGTACAGCTGGAGTTTCTTCAGTCAAGCTGCATAGGGCATCTGTTTGAGGCCAGTGATCCTCTTGGTGAGGTACTTCTGTGGTCTTTCCAGCTGTTGCAGGTGTCTTGTAAGGTACATCCCAAATGGGGCATTGTACTCTATGATGGGTCTAATGAGTGATGAGTAGAGGGGCACAATGACCTCTTTTGATCTGGATGTGAACCCTTTTGTGATTAGGTGGGCCACATAGAAGGATTTTCTAACCACTTTGGCAATGTGATTATCAAAGGAGAGATTACTGTCTACTTAGGTCCCCAGATCCCTTATTACGTTTTCTGTATTTAGGGGACTATCACCTATGTGGTAGTTTATGGGTACTTTGTTTTTTCCAAATGGGGTGACTATGCACTTTTTGGCATTTAGCTTGTGGCCATGATTTTGACACCAGATATCAATCTCAGTGAGACCCTTTTGGAGGATGTCTGTGTCAGCTGGAGAGTCAGTTATAGCCCCTAGTTTGCAGTCATCTGTGAACTTGATCGGCCATAGTCCTCCTGTGTTTGCCTGTACCTCTGAGAAGTATATGCTGAACAGGAGGGGGTCCTAGGACTGAGCCCTGGGAAGTGCCACTTGTAACCGATTTAGAGTTGGACCTAGCTCCCACAACTCTCACCATTTAGGTTCCGTCTGTGAGCCAGTTGGCAACCCATCTTGTGACATAGGGGTTTATGTTCAGGCTGGTGAGCTTGTCTATAATACCAGAATGGGGAATGGTGTCAAAGGCCTTTGCAAGGTCTAGATAGGCTGTGTGTACCACCTTTCCCTCGCCTATAGCCTTGGTAACTGTCTCAAAGAAGTCCACCAGGTTTAGGAGGCATGATCTGCCATTAACAAAGCCGAACTGGGTAGGGTCCAGTGTTTGGAGGTTCCCAATGTCTCTGTTAATGAGTTTCATGATGATGTGCTCCATAGGCTTGCAGACCAAGCTAGTCAGGCTTATGGGGCGATAGTTCCTGGGGTCTGTTGTGGCTCCACCTTTGTAGAGCGGAATATCCGTTGCTGTGCACCACTCTATGGGTATGTAGCCTATGGAGAGGGTGAGTTTGAACAGTGTGTTTAGGTGAGGGGTTAGTTCGTCTTTGAGCTCGTGTAGGATGCAGCCTGGGACACCGTCTGGTCCCATTGATGCTGTGTTTTTGGCTTTGGAGAGGGCTGTTTTAACCTGAGTGTCTGTGATTTCAGGGGCTCTACATTCTTCTGGTATGGTTATGGGCTCTTTTGGGGGTGAGAGGGGGTGAAGTTTGCACTGAACCTGTCTGCCAGGATGTTGGTGATATCACTCAGTTCAGTGTATTTTGTGCCATTCTGCACTAACTCCGATCAGATCTGAGCATTGCCACTTAGATTTTTGACATAGCTAAAGAATGCCTTGTGGTTATCTTTGGAGTCCTTGGCAATTTTTCTTTTGAAACTCGCCTTGGATGATTTTATGAGGGATCATAGTTTCTTCCTGATACTGATCAGGGATGTCTTCCCTTCTTGGGATTTTACTCTTTTCTGTACTAGTTTCCTCCTTTTATTGTATAGCTTGTTTATGGCAGGGGTCCACCAGACTGGTTTCCTTTTCTTGGAGGAGTGTGTCTTGGTTTTGTTTGGGATAGCACAATCCATACATTCTTGTAGGTGCCTGTAGAATGCATTTGTAAAGGATTTTGCAGCATGGACAGCATTATCCTTTAGCATGGGGGCTTTGAAGCTTTCCACCTCAGTCTTAAGTAACGTGAAGTTTGCTTTTGAAAAGTTTTTCACGGTGGTTTCCTTGTCCGGGGGTGAGGGCGGAATGTGGATATCCAAAGTGATTTGTTTATGGTCAGATCTAACCAGCAAGGGGTTGACCTCTGGTGTGGAACACCAGTCGCCCATGTTGGTGATGACTAAGTCCAATATGTTGTCACCTCTGGTGGGAGTGTTGACCAGTTGATCCAGGGCATTTGAATTTATAAATTCTAGGAAATTTTGGGCAAGGGAGTTAGTACTCGAGTAGTTCTCCCAATTAATGTTTGGGTAATTGAAATCACCCAATATTAGGGCATTTGGTAGGACTTTTATGTTTTCCAGTGTTTCCAGAAACATGGAATGGGGGTCCTGGGACATGGTGGGTGATCTGTAGCAAGCTACAATTTGAATTGCAGTTTTGCTCGTTGTTAGTTGCACGTGGATGGTCTCTGAAGCATTGTGCCATGCCACTAACCTAGCGGTGTGGGTATCCTTGATGAATATGGATACACCCCAGCTTTTGTATTTCGGTCCGGGTTCTGTGGCTGAAATGTATGGTATGAGTTGTAGCCTGGTAGTGCTGGGATGCTCTCTGGAGCCTTAAACTAGGTTTCTGTTACTGCACATGTATCAATTTTCTCCACACTGAGGAGTGCCTCGAGTGCGTGCATTTTGAGGTTTAGACTTCTGGCATTAAGTAGCATTACCCTCAGTTTTTTGTTACTTGTGCTATTTATGGTGGTGGGTTTGTCTTTTGAGCCTTGCCTAAAAAAGGCACTATGGGGGTGGCAAAAGCCTTGGCCAGTGTTCGGAAGCCTAAGGGTGACAGGTGCAAGCCGTCTCTAGCGAAGTAGCGTGGCTTGTCAAGCATGTCATCCCAGGCGGACAGACACTGGATCCCCTTTGAATGACAGTAGAAACTTAGCCAATTGTTGAAATTGATATTTTTTTCTTTATACCATGGTATCATTCTTGGTGAGGGCAGGATGCTACTCAGGGTCCGGGTCATGCCGGCCTGGGCTACGTGATCAGGGAGCTCTTCCATGTCTCTCTTCATGTAGTCCAGGGAAGTATGGCTCAGGTCATTCACATCAACATGAACAATGACAGAGTCATATTTGTACTTGTTCTGGAGTGACCTGACTGCTTGTGTTATGTGGCGGATCCTGGCACCCGACAGGCAGCTAACAGTAACCTTCTCCTTATTCAGCCTAGTGAGTGGGACGTCAGTGTGTCTGACTATAGAGTCACCTATTACTAGTATGTTGGGTATGTTATTTTGCCTTAAGGGCTGTGATTGCATGGCACACTGGTTTTGTGACATATGTGTTTCATGGTTTGTGTTGGGGGGTGGAGGTTGCTTGGATGTCTGCTTTGGAGGTCTCTGTTGCTTTTGCAGATTTTTATTTAGAGCCTCCGAGTATGTTTTTGTGTATTTATGTGTGTTTTTTGCTGGTGCTGGTTTAATGGGTCTATGTGAGACTGGTGGTGTAATGTAAGTATTTCCCTTCTCCTCTTGACTGTCTGATCCAGTCTTGGGTTGAGAGAGCTTAGCCTCCAGTTTGGCTGTATAATTGCATCTCTCGCATGTATTAGTGTTTGGTGGTAGGAGGAGAGAGTTGTCTGTGTATGCAGTTGTAACACTGCCTCAAAATGCCCAGATTCACCAGTTGGACTGCAGAGTGCACCTGAAACTGCCCTTTGGACATGCCTGGATAGGTACAGTGAACTGTTATACTGAATGGCTGGTAAGGTCGAATAGAGAGCCTTGTCCTTCTGTACAGTATGGGGGGGGGTTCTAGTGCTAGGGTTTATAAGTGCTTGCTATGAGTTTTAAGCAAGTGCCAGGCTGAGAAATGAATGGCTTGAGTGCTTAAGTTGAAAGTATGTCTACTTCCAAGGGAAAAATTGAAGAGGAAACTTTGTGGAGCCGGGAATAGTTATACCCTAGCTAACCGGCGCTGCCCGGCACGCAAAACTGGGCAAATGCTGTTTTTATAGCAGGAAAATGAAACTAATTTCTGGGCTGAAATCACTCCTCCAGGGACAGATAGGCTGCTCAAATCTCCTCTCTCTCACAGGTGAACAGAGAAACTTCCTTCTATCCAAGTAAGGTATGGGCAAACGCAGAGATTTGTAACACAGCCCTGAATTCAGCACTAAACTGAAAACTGGACTTTATTAGCTTAGAAAGGTGGGAAACAAGTATATATATATTTTTTTCAGAAAATAAAGCAAACACAATAAAAAAAACTTTAAATGCACAGAAAAGGATACTTATTGTTATATATCTCAGATCAGAGTTGTAGTAAATGCCCCTAGTAATAAAGTAGGAAGAAAAACAAATAAAGTAAAAGCAGATGAATAAAGTGCAACTTAATTTTTATATTTATATATATATATATATATATATATATATATATATATATATATAAACAATAGAAAACAAACAAACTGATTTAAACAAGTTACCCAATTAACCAGAAAAAAGCTCAAAACTGAGCCCTGTTCCAGCAGTCTTCAATCAGACAAGTTCTAACTGCTCACTCCCGCTACTAGGGTGCAGGGGAACCTTCTCAAAAAAAAAGATGGCCTGGATCAGTGCTCAAGTTATACAAACAAAGCTAGATTCAGCAGGCCTTAATCTGGTCTATGCTACAGCAACAATTTCAGAAAGAAACAGTTCAAGTAAGCAGGCACAACAAGCCTGTGACCAGAAATTCCCAGCTCAGAAGGGCAGAATCCAGCCTCTCCTCCCACAAGAGTACAGACCACAAACATTAATGTAGAATAACTGGACTGAAGCCCAAGTACTTAAACCAGAACTAATACACTTTTAGAATAGCAGACACTGAGCCTTCAATCAGCAATTCCCAGCTTAGAAGGATGTAAGCTACCTGTCCTGCCACAACAGTGCAGACCACAAACCTTCTTAATGTAAAACAACCAGTATGAAGCCCAAGTGCTTAAACCAAAAGACTTAGAATAACCGTTACAATTTAATCGGGCTACTACCAAGCATTAATAAATGCAGCAGAATAAATAAAATTGAGTACTGTT
Source organism: Protopterus annectens (assembly GCF_019279795.1). Classification (NCBI taxonomy): domain Eukaryota; kingdom Metazoa; phylum Chordata; order Ceratodontiformes; family Protopteridae; genus Protopterus; species Protopterus annectens. Next base: position 763,359,039 of record NC_056735.1, on the reverse strand, counting down.
AAGAAGAGGCAAAAGCAAAATAAAATAGGAGGAAACACAAATATAGTAAAAGCAGATGAATAAAGTGCAATTTTTTTTTTTGTTAGTAAAGTGCAAGGAGAGAGGAAGGAAGAACCTAAGTGGGTTGGCCTTCTCAAATCTTCTCTCTGTATTAAGTAGAGTGGACACTAGACTCAGAATATGATCTCACTGTATTCGGTTAAGTGAGCAAATGACATGGACTCAGAAGGAGTGTTCAAATACAGACTTACAGGAGGGGCGGGCAATTCCAGAGCCACCAACACTAACTGCAGAGAGACACACAGCACACACTATTCAGTGAAAAACACAATTAGGTAACAGAAAAAATGAAATACAGTACTTTTAAAACTGCAAGTTTGTACTTAACTTCAGCTTCTAATGCAGGTGATTATAGCCAACCAAGTCTCTCAGAAGTTGAGCATAAAATTAATTCTCAAACTTTGTGGCTAGCACTTAAAGTACAGAGGAAGGCCTCTAGGCTAACAGTTAAATATCAGATAACAAAGAATTGAGAAGACCACCACCCCCTCTTATAGCAGAGAGACACACAACACACACTATTCAGTGAAACACACAATTAGGTAACAGGAAAAATGAAATACAGTACTTTTAAAACTGCAAGTTTGTACTTAACTTCATCTTCTAATGCAGGTAATTATAGCCGACCAAGTCTCTCAGAAGTTGTTCATGGAAGGGTGCTTAGTACTTCAGTACTTAACTTCATTGTTATTTATTTATTTAACATTTGGTAACTGGGTTGGTCCAAATGAGCCAGAGTCCATTTTCAGTGGAGACCTGAGGAGAAAAGCTCCAGTACATAGAAATCATAATTGCACATAATACAATCTGAAATATCAGTGTAAAAAATGTCAAAGTTAAAGAATAAGACTTGCATACACATTAAATATAAGTAGTTACAGTAGAAAAAAATGTACATGGTAAATGTAGGCAAATACACTTTTTTAATACAGTTTTACACATATTTACATGAGTTCTTATAGTCAGAGTGGAGAAAAAAAAAACAAAAGAGAGATAGCAGTAGTGAGTTTAGGAGTCAGAGAGTACTGTTGGGGTGGTGTTGGTAGAAAGATGAGGAAGAGATTAGGTAGGGGCATGACAGTGACAAGACCTTGAGGCAAGTAGAAATTGTTTTACCTTTTTTTTGAAGAGCAAGGGGTGGGTTGTGGTTCTTATACATGAGGGAAGTTTATTCCAGACCTTGGCTATATACCTGTCGCTCAGGCTGCTGCAGAGAGACTGACTTACTGCCAGCTGTGATATTGAGAAAAGATAAAAGTTTATTCTCATTTATCGTCTGCACTTTTGATTTAATATCTCTGTAATCTGTACAACTGTTTGTACTCTCCTTCTTGTTCTGTGATATATAGCTAAATGTCTCTTAGTGTTGACCTCAGTTTGTAGTGAAATCCTTTGTCTAGAGGCCTGTCTGTTTTCTTAGTGAGAGAAAGTGAACAGAACTGGTTTAATCTACCCAAGGTATTCTTGCATCTGTTATTGTTTGGATAATTGGTCTGGTTTCTGTTCTGTGCCTTAAATAGCCAGTGTTTTAAATCAGATATACCTGTTGCTCAGGCTGCTGCAGACAGACTGACCTACTGCCAGCTGTGATATTGAGAAAATATGAGTTTATTCTCATTTATTGTCTGCACTTTTGATTTAATATCTCTGTAATCTGTACTGCTTTTTCCCACCCTCCCAGTTCTTGTTGTGGTCTTTTTGTCTTGGTGTCTTTGAGTTACCTGCCTCTGGTATAAAGTCGATACTGGACACTCCCCCAAGTCACATTACATCAGCTCATTCTACTGCTAATAGTGAAAATTTAGCAATGTCCCACCCCTTTAACTTCTGCATATTGAATTATATCATTATCTTCTGCCTCTTCACTTTCTACTAAAAAAAAAAAAAACTCTTTCCTACCTTTCCTGGCACTAGTGTAGCTCTTAGATCTGCTAGTTCTCTGCTCTCCTGCACTTTTATTAGCTTATTAGTCTAGCACTTTAAACTATTCCCGGTGCCAGAAAGTCTGCTCTTTAAACTTTCCCTTAGAACTAGCTGGTTTCTCAGTAATAGCACTAAAATCTGAATCCCTGTGACTAGCACTTGCTCTAAACCCTGCTGAAAAGCACTAGGAAGCCTTAAACCGATACAAGCACTCAACTCTCCTTGTTAATAAGGAGAAATTAATTGTAGGCACTAAACAGCCTATAATTGCAAAGTACCTTGCCAAGGTAAGGGAAAACAGCTCTTGTACTTTACAAAAGATACATCGAACCAGGCATGTCCAAGGGTCAGCTTCCGGTGATTTCTCCTGTCCACCTGGTGAATCTAGGCATACTGGGGCAATGCAGCAATTTCCTCATGTACAGAGACAACCCTCTCCTCCTACCACCCAACACTACAACCTGCAAGAGATGCACTTGCTTAGCCAAACTGGAAGCAAAGCTCTCTCCATCCAAGATTGCGCTAGACAGTCAAGAGGAGAAGATTAACACCTGCACTACACCTCAAGCAACACACACCCCTTCAAAACTCACACCACCAACATCCACACATAGTAACACTAAATCCACTTATGTGGAGGCCCTTAACATTAACCTGCCCAAGCAACAAGGACGTCTGAAGCTGAAATGCAAACAAACACCAATCACAACCAAAGTGTCACATAGCTCACAACACCAGTGTGCCACCCAACAACAGCCCCTAAGGCAAGACAACGTACCTAACACTTTAGTCATAGGTTACTCTATAGTCAGGCACACTGATGTTCCACTCACCAGGCTGAACAAGGAGAAAATTACAGTCAGCTGCCTGTCAGGTGCCAAGATCCACCACATCACGCATGCATTCAAGTCACTCCACAACAAGTACAAATATGACTCTGTCATTGTCCATGTTGGAGTGAATGACTTGAGACGTACCTCCCTGGACTACATGAAAAGAGACATGGAAGAGTTCTCAGATCATGTGGCCCAGGCAAGTATGACCGTAGCCCGGAGTAACATCTTGCCTTCACCCAGAATGATACCACAGTATAAGGACAAAATGACTGACTTCAACAATTGGCTAAGTTTCTGGTGTCATTCAAAGGGGATCCAGTATCTGTCTGCCTGGGACGACATGATCGACAAACCACAATGCTTTGCCAGAGATGGTCTGCATCTATCGCCCCTGGGATTCAGGTTACTGGCTAAGGCTCTTGCCACCCCTATAGTGCCTTTTTTAGGCAAGGCTCAAAAGACAAAACCACCACCGTAACAAATATATGCATGCAAAATCTGAAGGTAATGGTACTCAATGCTAGAAGTCTAAACCTCAAACTGCACTCTCTTGAGGCACTCCTAAAAATGGAGAACATAGATATCTGTGCAGTAACTGAGACCTGGTTCAAGGCTCCAGAGAGCACCCCTGCAATACCAGGCTACAACTCTTATCACACTTTTTGGCCATCAAACCAGGACCGAAACACTAAAGGTGGAGGAGTGTCCATATTCACCAAGGATATTCACACCTCCAGGCTAGTTGCCCAACCCAATGCATCTGAAATTCTACAGGTGCACCTAATACTAGGTAAGACTGCAGACCAAATTGTAGCTTGCTACAGATCCCCCGCCATGCCCCAAGATTCTCACTATACCTTTCTAAACATACTGGAAAATATTAAGATACAACCAAACACCCTAATACAGGGTGATTTCAACTACCCTGCCATTAACTGGGAAAACTACTTGGGTACCAACACCTTTGCCCAATGGTTCTTGGAATTCATAAATTCCAATGCACTGGATCAACTAATCCATAGTCCCACCAGGGGCTCAAATATCCTAGACCTGGCCATTACCAACTTGAGAGATTGATGTGCCACACCAGTGGTCACTCCCTCGTTGGTCAGGTCTGACCATAAGCTAATCACCCTTGATGTCCACATCCAACTCCCACCCTCCAGTAGGGAAACTTCCATAAAAAGTTCTCCAAAGCTAACTTCATGCTACTCAAGTCAGAAGTAACAAATTCATAATACCCATGCAGATGGGAACTGAAAGTTCGACTGCTGAATCCTAAACTAAGGCACTGTACAAGCACATCCACTTGTGCATGAATCGTGCCATTCCAAATAGTACCAAGACACTTTACTCCAAAAAAAGGAAGCCAATCTGGTGGTCCCCTGCCATAAACAAACTATACAACAGAAGGATGAAACTGTTGCAGAAAAGAGGAAAATCCCAGGATGCAAAATACTCCCTTACCAGCCTCAATAAGAAGCTGAGATCCCTCATAAAGTCCTCCAAAGTTAGTTATGAAAATAAAATTGCCAAAGATTCCAAGGGCAACCACAAGGCATTCTATAGTTATGTCAAGAATCTAAATGGCAATGCTCAGATCTGCTCTGAGCTACAACAGAATGGCATTAAATATACTGATCCCAAGGATATTGCCAATATCCTGGCAGATCGATTCAGTGCCAACTTCACCCACCTCTCACCCCCTAAAAGGCCCATCGCAGTACCAAAAGATTGCCAAATTCTGGTAATCATGGCTACACAGGTAAAAAACGCACTCTCCAAAGCTAGGAATACAGCATCCATGGGACCAGATGACATCCCAGGCTGTGAACTACAAAATGAACTGGCACCTCACATCATGTTTAATCATAGCCTCACCTCAGGCTTCATTCCCAATGAGTGGCACACAGCTGCAGTTATCCCACTCCACAAGGGGGAATCCACCTTGGATCCCAGGAATTATCGTCTCATCAGTCTGACGAGCCTGATCTGCAAAGCCATGGAATGCATTATCATGGAACTTATAAACAAAGACATTGGCAACCTTCAAACACTGGACCCCACCCAGTTTGGTTTCGTAAAAGGCCGATCTTGTCTCCTCAACCTAATTGACTTCTTCGAGTCAGTCTCCAGAGCTGTGGATGAGGGCAAGATGGCCCACACAGCCTATATGGACCTCACCAAGGCCTTCGACAGCATCCCCTACTCTGGAATCATAGATAAACTTACTAAGCTGGGCATTAATCCCTACGTCACTCGATGGGTTGCCAACTGCTTACTGACAGAACTCACACTGTAAAGGTAGCCGACTCAAAATCCAGCTCTAGACAAGTGACAAGTGGAGTATCTCAGGGTTCAGTCCTGGGACCGCTTTTGTTTGGCATCTACTTCTCTGAAGTATAGGCCAGCACTAAGGGACTCTGGCTAACAAAGTTCGCAGATGACTGCAAACTGGGAGCCATTATTGAATCCCCAAATTATGTGGATATTCTACAAAAGGGCTTTACAGAAACAGATGCTTGGTGCCAGAGCCATAGGCTCATGCTCAATGCTAAGAAATGTATAGTTATCCCCTTTGGGAAAAATCATGTACCCACGAATTACCACATAAGTGAAAGTACACTAAACACCAAAAATGTGATAAGGGACTTAGGGACACAGGTGGACAGTGGTCTTACCTTTCATAATCACATCACCACAACAGTCAGGAAATCCTTCTATGTGGCACACCTCATCATTAAGGGCTTTTCATCCAGAAAAAAGGAGGTCATTGTCCCACTGTACTCATCCCTCATTAGACCCATTATAGAGTACAACGCCCCATTTGGTATGTACCTCACAAGACATCTGCAACAACTGGAAAGAGCACAGAAATACCTCACTAAAAGAATCACAAGCTAAAGCAGATGCCCTATGCTGACTGTCTAAACAAATCCAGCTATACTCTGTCGCATATCGCCTACTCAGAGGTGATATCTGCTTAACATACAAGGCCATGTCAAACCCAGAGCTGTTGGACATGCTACACTTAAAGAAATCCCAATCCCTCAGAGCCACACGCTCCAGTCATCTAAACCTGGTCATCACAATGAACAAAACACACTGGAGGGATAGGTTCCTGACCCAAAGACTCCCCATACTCTGGAATAGACTGCCCATTCATGTCAAACTGAGCTCCTCTTTGGCCCTCTTCAAAAGGAACCTTGACAATTGGATGGGAGATAGGAAATTCACCCTGGGAATCACGTCAGAATTATCTGGAACTCTGCAACAAAGCCAAACTATTAAAGCTGTCAAAATTAATTACTACAAAAAACATGCAAGAAAAACATGCTCACAACCCTCAAAAATTCTGGGTCACAATAAATGGTATACTGCACCCAGGCAAATCCACTTCTCCAACCCCTGTGTTACCAAATAACCATGATAACATTCCCACACCATTTAACAAATACTTTACAGAAACAATCCAAATGCTTACTAATAATAGCCCCATACCAATAACTACCCCAACCCACACCAATATACAAAACAATATCTCCAGCTTTTCCCTGCACCCAGTGTCCACTAAGGTAATTTCTAAACTCCTTAAGAAACTTAAACCAACCACACTAGCAGTTGATAACCTTCCAGCAGAATTCCTACAGATAGCCAAAGCCATAGCCTATCCAGTGCCTATTCTTATAAATAGGTCACTATCAGAATGCAAGGTACCCACCTCATGGAAAATATCACATATTCCACTGCACAAAGGAGGCAACTACCTAGAACACACCAACTATCGCCCAATTGCAATTTTATCTCCTTTATCCAAAATATTAGAAAGAGTTGTTCATTCTCAACTAATGCAGTACCTGCAAAAAAACAACCTGCTTTCCAAATCTCAACATGGCTTTAGACCTTCCCACAGCACCACCACAGCACTACTATCATTTACCAACTTAGTCAACCACCATACAAACAAGGGTCTATTTGTATGTTCAATATTCTTAGACTTATCAAAAGCCTTTGACATGGTAAATCACAGTATGCTTCTTGAAACTCTATCTACCCTAAACATATGCACCTCCTCTATATCATGGTTTAATATCTACTTATCAGGCCATCAGCAAGCAGCTCTATGGCAAGACCAGCTGTCCTCCCTGCTACTAGTATCCATAGGAGTCCCACAAGGGTCCATCCTCGGCCCATTGCTCTTCTTTTTATTTACCAACCATATCTCTTTAGCCTTACCCACTGCCTCAGTCGTGCAATACGCAGATGACACCATCATTACAACTGCCGCCCCCACCCTAAATGAACTACAGACCCTAACCCAAACTAACTTTGCTCTAGCCAAAACATGTTTTACTAACATCAAACTTATTCTTAATCCCCCCCCAAAAAAACATTCTTTTCATTCCTAGTAGATCCCCCCCTCTAAACAATGATTTTACCATAAACTCCAAAGACAATATTCAAATCACTCCAACCACACACCAAACTACTAGGTGTAGAAATCAACAATCATCTGAAATTCGACATCAACATAGCACAAACCATCAAGAAAGTAAACAAAAAATGTAGACTCCTCTATAGGAACAAACAGTTTATCACAAAAAATACCAAAGCCATGATTGCAATGACTCATCTCTTATCCATCCTCCTCTATGCTTCCCCTGTCTTAACTAATCTCCGCTACACAGAACTAAAGAAAATGGAATCTTGTTACAACAAGATAGCCAAGTTTGTTACTGAAGCCTCATATAGGTCCCATCACTGTCCATCCCTTGAGCAGCTCAACTGGCTTGAGCTACCTCAACTCACAAGCTCTACTACCTTCCGGATAAAACTCCAGCATCTAATTCAGCTCCACACTACCACAAGAGGCTTAGGATCTAGTAACCAGAACCTCATAACTGTCATCAAATGTAAAAATGATGCTGGTAAATCTCTTTTTGGCTGCACCATAGCCAGAATCTGGAATTCACTACCAAGTCACAAAACCTCTACTTCCTCTACTATCCAATTTAAAAAATTCCTGAAAACCCATTATCTAAAAATTGGCTTTGCTCATGCTACACCCCAGGTTAAGCAATACCAATGCACTTTTTCAAGGATTCTGCTAAGGGTCACCAATTTATCTCTTGAAAGCTTGTTAATCTGTACTAATATCTGTCTTCTGTAACACTTGCAAACATCGCCTGTTCCCTTAACCTAACATCCTACAGTAACAAATTTTATTCTTGCCTAATTCTATCCTTCACATCACCTATCCCTCTTCCTGTATTCATGTTTCAAAAAAAAAAAAAACGTTTTTGCTAATTTGATTTATGTACTTTATGAATTGCCAACTTTTATTGTTTAATTTTTATTTCACTGTAATCTGATATGTATGCCATTCTCACGTTTCTCCCATGTATTACATTATATTATAGGTTCATAGCTTCATAGGTTGGTACTAGGCTATTGGCCCTAGGACTTTACAAGCCTAGCCATAACATTTCCCTGGCTATTTTTCCCCAGGAATTTTACTTCCCTGGTCCCCTGTCTAGCAGGATGACTGACATGACCCTGGGGTGAATTTTCTGTCTCCCATCCAGTCGTCAAGGTTCCTTTTGAAGAGGGACAAACAGGCGCTCTGCTTGACATGTATGGGCAGTCTCTTCCAGAGAATGGGTAGTCTCTGGGACAGGAATCTATCACTCCAGCATGTTTTGTTCATTGTGATGACCAGGTTTAGATCCCTGGAGTGTGTAGCTCTGAGGGATTGGGATTTCTTTAAGTGTAGCATGTCCAACAGCTCTGGGATTGACATGGCCTTGTATGTTAAACAGAGATCGCCTCTGAGTAGATGATATGCAACAGAGTATAGCTGGAATTTTTTTAGATGGTCATCATAGGGCATCTGCTTTAGCCCTGTGATTCTTTTAGTGAGGTATTTCTGCGGCCTTTCAAACTGTTGCAGATGTCTTGTGAGGTACATACCAAACGGGGTGTTGTACTCTATGATGGGTCTAATGAGGGATGAGTACAGTGGGACAATTACCTCCTTTTTTCTGGATGAAAAGTCCTTAGTAATGAGATGTGCCACATAGAAGGATTTCCTCACTGTTGTGGCGATGTGGTTATCGAAGGTTAGACCACTGTCCACCTGTATCCCTAAGTCCCTTATCACACTTTCAGTGTTTAGTGTACTGCCACTTATGTGGTAATTCATGGGTACATGTTTTTTCCCAAAGGGGATAACTATACATTTCTTGGCACTGAGCTTGAGCCCATGGCTCTGGTACCAAGCATCTGTCTCTGTAAGCCCCTTTTGTAGGATATCCACATCATTTGGGGATTCGATAATGGCTCCCAGTTTGCAGTCGTCTGCGAACTTTGTTAGCCAGAGTCCCTTGGTGTTGGCCTGTACTTCAGAGAAGTAGATGCCAAACAGGCATGGTCCCAGGACTGAACCCTGAGGTACTCCACTTGTCACTTGTCTGGAGCTGGTTTTGGAGTCAACTGCTTTTACAGTGTGGGTTCTGTCAGTAAGCCAATTTGCGACCCATTGAGTGAGGTAGGGATTAATGCCCAGCTTAGTAAGTTTATCTATGATTCCAGAGTGGGGGATGGTGTTGAAGGCCTTGACGTATATTATATTATATTATATTGTATTTCCGTGCTTAGTATTTTGGAGCTTTTCACCCCGGGCCTCCGCTGAAAATGGACCTGTGTCCAGTTGGACCCTCCCGGTAAACAAATGTGAAATAAAATAAAAAATAATTAAAATAATCCCTGGAAAAGGTATCAGATGCAGATCTAAAGAAGAAGCTTGACACTCAAACATCTACATTAAGGAATACGAGTAACCTAATCATGCAAGTGATTCACACGACACAGGGTGATGCAGGAGGAGCATGAGTGATGCAGTTACTGTACACTGGCATGACTGGCTTTGCATCATTTAGAATTTCAGGGCAACCATCTGTAAGCTTTAATTGTTCTTACTTATTTGGACCACTAGCTAAAAAAATGCTGGAAGACAGTGAGAAGAATAAAATTCTTGTACCATTGGCATCAAGGTTATGTATACCTGCTGCCCATCTAAAGGACAATGAAGAGTCTGCATTACATATAGCTCAGATGTGACCAGAAGGAATAGATTGTGTATGTGGTTTCTGTGGCAGCAAGAAAGATTTAGAGCACTGCAGGGTATTACTAGAGTCTTATATTAATTACTCAGTGTATGTTATAGCATTGAATGGCACTGATTTCAATGTGAAAGAGCTGAAGGGCTTGGAAGTCTAGGACTTACAACTCTGATCTATTTCAGTTCTCTGTACAGGTGTTTTAGTTGTGGTCGGTGTAGACCCAGAGCAGCAATATAATTGAGCTAGAGACTTCTGAGGCCAAACTAATGTGTATTCCCATGTATGTAGATTTTAGCTAGTTTATTTATGGTTTCCATATTTTTATAAGAGATGTGGTGACCATCACATACTGTGATAGCCCATACTATCATAGCTGTCACAAAGATGATGGCAAAGGAGTATGTGCAATGTGATACATGTATTTGGTATCCTAAAGTAATTTGTAGGGCCTACACACATTTTCACAAAGAGCACAGTGCTATGAGCTGTGCTTTTGGATCTCTGGCTGCAGTATTCAGGAGAATTTTGAATAAAATGTGCAATATTCCAAAAGGCCACACAGCACGGCCTGGTACAGTGACTTGTACAAAGGTAGGCAGGAGAATTATGAAGGAAAAAATGGACACTCTACTCATAACACTGTAAATAGCAGTTCAGTCCTGTGCACTTACTACCTGACATGACAAGCTTAGTTAGTACAACTGGAATGGGATGCTGCAATCCTCAATTTACTGAAGGTTATAACTCTCCTAAGTAGCGTTTCCTGCAAACTGCACTGATTTCTTTCTTTCTTAGTTTTTGGAGAGACCGTAGCATAAGTTGTAATGTGAAAATATGAAGGACTCTGTTTGGCTGTGTAGTATGTCTGTTGCACATTGACAACACAATAGATGAGCAGTTTAACATTATAATTGAAAACATGAGGAAAGACAGGAATGGCTCAAAGAAAAATTACTGATGCAGGGAAAGAACAATGAATTGCTAAATAGTTTGCTGTTGAATTTGAGAACATCATAGAAAGTTCAAAAATGCATTAGCTAATATGTGTAATGCAACTAATACTTAATTTCCTAAAATATTCAGTAAGCACCCCCACCGCCCCAAATACATTTTTTTTCACTGCATGGACTATAGAATGCGGTGAGTTTTCAGTAGATTCTTTCACTGTGCCAGTATCATGGAGTCAGGTTTGCAAATTGCTGTTTTGCTGTAATTTAAAAAATGTGGAGATGAGTAGAATGTCAGGAAATTACCGAAACAGCGTGTCACATGACAGCTGTTCCTCAGAAAGAAATGGGCACGCAAAAATAAGTTCACATCATAATGTCTTGTAGACATAATTAGGGTTAAATCAAAAGTCACTAGTAATAAAACACACTGAAATAATCAATACATTTTCTAAAACCAGCTTCCAAAAATTAGATTGAAAGTGTTTAAATAAATAAATCTTTGTACTGCTAGCAAATTATTAAATAAATAAATAAATAATTCTTACTGCAGGCATATGGGAAGAAATTTAGACTGGAAGTCCCTTCCTCTGAATTCTGAGATGTCAATTGCAGTGACAGATTTAACACCTCTGCAGTAGTGTGGGGGGAGGGGGCTGTCAATACAAATTGGACTACAAAAGAACACCTAGAACAAAGGCCTCCAATTTAGCTACTTTTCTGGTAGCAGTTGGCTAACTTCAAAGTATAGTGCAAAAGAAGCTCTGAGCAAAACATAAATGAGGGCGATTAGCAACAGAAAAGAAGCAGCCCTCTTACAGAAGGAATACAAACTGACAGTGAGTCACACATTTTCCCATTATATGTCAGTGGCATGGGAATTGTAGACTTGGAGAAAGCATATGACACGGTGCCTAGAGAGGAGTTGTGGTATTGTATGAGGAAGTCAGAAGTATCAGAGAAGTATGTAAGAGTGGTACAGGATATGTACGAGGGTAGTGTGACAGTGGTGAGATCTGCGGTGGGAGTGATGGATGCGTTTAAGGTGGAGGTGGGGTTACATCAAGGATCAGCTCTGAGCCCTTTCTTATTTGCAATGGTGATGGACAGGTTGACAGACGAGATCAGATGGGAGTCCCCATGGACTATGTTGTTTGCAGATGACATTGTGATCTGTAGTGAGAGTAGGGAACAAGTGGAGGAGACCCTGGAGATATGGAGATATGCTCTAGAGAGAAGAGGAATGAAGGTCAGCAGGACTAAGACAGAATATATGTGTGTGAATTAGAGGGAGGATAGAGGAATGGTGAGGATGCAAGGAGTAGAGGTGGCGAAGGTGGATGAGTTTAAATACTTGGGGTCAATAGTTCAGAGTAACGGTGAGTGTGGAAGAGAGGTGAAGAAGAGAGTACAGGCAGGATGGAGAAGAGTGTCAGGAGTGATTTGTGACAGACGAGTACCTGTAAGAGTGAAAGGGAAGGTCTACAAGAGGGTAGTGAGACGAGCTATGTTATATGAGTTGGAGACAGTGGCACTGACAAAAAGGCAGGAGTTTGAGCTGGATGTGGCAGAGTTAAAGATGTTAAGATTTGCACTGGGTGTGACGAGGGTGGACAGGATTAGGAATAAATATATTAGAGGGTCAGCCCAGGTTGGAAGGTTTGGAGACAAAGCCAGAGAGGCAAGATTATGTTGGTTTGGACATGTGCTGAGAAGGGATGCGGAGTATATTGGGAAAAAGATGTTAAGGATGAAGCTACCAGGTAACAGGAAAAGAGGAAGGCCTAAGATAAGGTTTATGGATGTGGTGAGAAAGGACATGCAGGTGGTTGGTGTGACAGAGCAAGATGCAGAGGACAGGAAGAAATGGAAACAGGTGATCCGTGTGGCGACCCCTAATGGGAACAGCCGAAAGAAGATGATGATGATGGCATGGGAATTCGCAGTTACTTCCTTATGTGTGGCATGAGTCATAGAAAGAAGACTTGAAATGCTTTATGGGAAAAAGAAAGGGTTGAACCAGAAGATCACGTTGATACATCAAGCCCCATCAGTAGCCATGTTGTGGTAAACAGGCTAAAATTACAAATAAAGCACTTAGAGTAATTTTGAGGCGTTAAAATAGATCTGGAAACAAAGACAGACTGAAAAAAACATATTTTTTGTTATAGGGTGGAGTTTTCCTTTAATGCTTGTTTTCCACTTGGACTCAATGAAACTATATCTATTGCCAGCATTTTGAAGCTTCGTTCCTATATAGTATGAAGTTCTTGTATATATCAAACGTGTGTTTTTCAAATAACATGTGTCTTTAAGAATGTGTGATTTTAATGCTTGATACGAAGTCTTTAATTGTCAAGAATTTGTAAGGTATTTTAATTGGAGTGTGCATTTCATTGGTTCTGGCAGTACATGTGTTTTTTTTAGGGGAGGGGAAAGTATGGTACTTAATGGATTTTTTTTTGTATTAGTATAATGTTTCTGAAGAAGTCTTGTGCTACATACAAGAGAAAGAATGATCTCCATTACTTTTTTTTTTAAATTATAAAAAAATTGAAATCTGGAACTGCTTAGACATATGAGAGAGTACCTGATTATCCTTGTATTTTTCTCTGTCCTGTCTCTCTCATACCTGTTCAGATTTTATAGTTTATTTCATTTTTTTAATTAAGAAAACTAGAAAGCTCTTAGCATATATTAACAGAAGAAAGTTATTTCTATTGGTATATGCTTGATTTTACAATGGGCATGCTGGTTGGGATGACCAGTCAGCGTGCAGGTTTTTGAATGTTAATGCCCAGTCATTATATAATATAAAAGTAACTATAATCCTATCACTTTCAGGTTTGGAAGATATTTATTTTGTCTAAGTATGCTGACAGTGGCAAAAATGAATGGCTTGCTACCCCTTTCTTTGCCCTTTGATATCTTGAATTTCTAACACATCAGAAGTATTCAGAAGTTGCACTTCCAGCATTGCTTTTTAAGTACATAGGTTATTTATATATTTTATGTTTGCATAGTATTAACAATTACAATATTTAGATCAGTCAGTTTTATTTCTGAAATGGGTTTCTGTAGAACGGTTTACTTCCTTTTCTTCAGATGTTTGTAGTTTCCCTGATTTTTACTTGAGAGCTCGGCTTGGGCAGTTTGTGCTACATTTATGACTGCTGTTGTATAAGAAACTTTGAATGATCCCATGAGCAACAAGCTGAAGACAAGAGTGGGAGAAATTCAATCTGAAGATATTATTGCCACTGCAGACTGAAGCAGAGCCATGCTGAGTATCAGTGAGGTCTCAGCTCAGCAGAGATACAGAGCTTGTGCATTTGTTAGCATTACTCAACTTGGCCTGCATGCACTGTGCCTTGAATGGCAACATCTTTAGGAGCTCTTGTACTAAAACAGAATGTGTACTTTGCTCAATCACAGCTAATTATACCATATGGGTTCACTAGCATGTCCACTTTGGGCATTCAGTAAGTTTGCCTTGCCTAATTAAGGTTCAGATATTTAAAAAAAATTGTTTTTTATCAGTCTATTTTCTTTTGCTCTGATATTTTTAAAAGTAGAATAAATGACTCAAAAAAGAATATTGGATATAAGATGGGATTTGGGATATGGTATTAGCAAATGAATGCACTATAATAAACTGATAATGGAAGGTTATTTTTATTCTGTTGCAAACAGTGCGTAACACATTTCCAGATATATCAGAGATGAAATGCAGTTTATACAGGATAAACATGGTCTGCTGCTGTGAACTTGTGAAATGTACTCCAGTTCTCAGCTAAATTCATCTCAGAAATTTAGTATAAAAACTTCTCATAAAAAGATCTGTTGCAAAAGTGAGTATTATAGTCCTTTTGATTATAATCCTGCTGTCTCTTCTTCCTTTTGTAAATTGTTGCAGATTGAACATCAAGACTTCATTGAAGTGTGACTTGAGTGAGATGTGGCTTCAGGTAAATGGGCTTAGCTCAGATGATGCAGACCTATTCATGAAATACTACAGAGTGGTTGGGAATACAAGACTCAGATTTGTACATTGCTATCACAATAACTTTTGTTTTCATTGTCTTAATGGTTTTCCCCTTTTTGCTTTCCATCCATTCCAAGATGCAAACAGGAGGAAGAAAATGCAGAAATCAGATGCATCATTCATTACTACTTCCAGCAACCCCCTGTTTTGAATGATAGGTTTGCTTTTTTCACTAATTATATGCAGTCAGTCATTTCTTCTTCAGAATATACTTCACTGTTTAGTGTTAAACTTATTGAATTAAAATTTTCCTCGACTTTGCAGTAAAGCCTTTCTTATTATTCTGAATGCCATACCTTAGTGTGTATAGCCCCCCAAAAACTTTATTCATGTGCTAATTTTAAGTCTAATCCTACCACTGCCCCAACCCCAACCATAAGCATTACCTTTTGAAAAAACCCTTAACCTAATGGTACCACTTTATAGGATGCGCACACACACTCCACATAAACACATGCTCACAATACTACATCTGTTCCCCATTTTGTCCCTTACTCAAACCCACATACACTCACACACACGCTCACACACACACACACACACACACACTCCTAATGGTGAAACTTACAGTACATCCAAAAACTTTGGTATTAAAAAAAAAATAAAAAAAAAACACTCACCTTCACTCAAGCACACCTCACATGACACAGGAGAAGTCAGTACTCCCAGTCTAACACATTTAACCCTCATCAAAATACAGATCAGTAAACTTGGTTCATACAAGCTTATTCTACAAAGTTAACTGCATCCACAGCTATACATATAGTAAGACAGAAAGGTTTTACCCCATAATGCTTGTTTAATTCAGTCTCCTTCAAGATACACTAGTACCTCGACTTAATTTTAATAATCTACTGTAATGGGCAGGATCATTTAAGAACATTTTACAGAAAAATGCAAACTATCACACTTACTACGAGATTTAACATTCTTGACTTGTCATTAACAAATATATCACATAAGAAGATTGTAGTTGTGGATGCTATACCTTTCAATAGATTCAGTTATTTACAAATTGTGACTACCTTACTGAGTATAGACATAGGCAGAAAATGTGAGAAGTTCTTTACATAAAACTGATTTACATTTAAGTAATGTTTCACAATGGGCCCGATTAAGAAAGGTTAATGTGAGGAAGTAAGTCAGGTGTACCCCTCAAAATAACCGTTTCTGATTCAGAGACACTCCTGCCACAGTGTTGTACCACAAAGTAGTTCAGCACCATGGTGGGCTGTCTCTGTGTCCTACTGCAAATGGTAATGATGCATTTTGGGGAAGTGGCATATACTAGTTAACCATGTACTCTTCCCCTGGAGATGCCTGCTGTTACTCAACAGTAAAATGCTCACATTGGCGCATAGCTTTTAGTGAGTGAGATCACATTTGCGAAAAGTGCTGCAAAGTAGTATTGGAGGTGTGCACGTGTGTATATGCAGAGGGAGTGGCCTCAGGTTAGTATGTGTGTGTGTGAGTGAGTGTGTGTATGGTGTGAATGGGTGTGTCCATGACAGAGATCAGGTGTGAGGATTTTGTGTGTGCTATGCATACATGGGCATAATGAATGTGTGTGTGTTTGTGTATGTATACAGGGGCTGTCGTACCTCCACACTACCCTGGACTAACAAGCAAATCCTGCAGTACTGGGACGAACAGTAGAAACCAGGGATACTGTTTACACTGTGCCCTAAAGGCAGGTAAAAAGATTCAGGCCCTGTACCACTGACTTTCACAAACAGCTCTCGTGCAGAGCTTTTGCCCCTTATACTGCCACTAGACACCAAGGATCCTCTTACACATTATCTGAAGTCTTAGAAAAAAAAGGTAAAGTAAAAAGGGGTGAAGTTTGAAACCCTGTATCCTCAGCATGCACCCAGCTCCTTATCAGAGTATCACTCCTGTGTGCTATCACTAGACACCAGGGATGCTCTTAACATATTACCTTAAGCCTTAAAAAAAGAGTTAAAAGTAAAAGGGGGAAGTCTCACACTTTGCACCTATGCTGAAGAAAGTAATATGATTAGCTAGTAATATTAGTAATATTAATAACATTAACTGAATGGGCCTGTCTGAGTATATTTTTTATACTATAAGAAGTATGAAACTCTAATGTCTGCCATTATTCACAGATTGCAATGGTGTATGAGTTAAGAAGGACATAGCACGTATAAAGGCAGCATCAGGAGAACGCTGTAAAATAAGGGCCAGTTTTAAAATATTACTTGGACTCACCTAAAAGGATAATAGAGCAATAGATCTAGCTTCAGGATGCACTTTACACACAATAAGAATAAAACACTAATGTCTGGCATTATTGTCTGACTGTAAAGATCCAGGATTTATGATGGCAGGGACAAAATAAAAAGATACATCAGGGACGTTCTGTCCTGTCAGGGACAGGTTAAGAGGTCTCTGTTGCTGTGTATATATCTAGGAGAGTGAGTTGGGGTGTGAGTGTGCCAAAGTCATGAATTTGCTACCAGTGATGACTACTGCAAGAAAGTGCTGGTTTGCGCTCATGGTACATACGGGTGATTCAGAGACATGCAGATTAGCCAGTAATGAAGGTGTTCCCTCATTTCAGGTAAAATGAGTCTGAATTGCATTTTCTGTGATTGTGGAAATAGTCCCTTTTGGTGGCAGCTCTTACTCCAGCAGAGGGGTTCTTTTTGACCCCAGAGAACATCTTACTCATAATATTGAAATTACTGGTCTGGATTTTGTGAAGTCGGCAGTAGCTATTTGTGGACAGTGCAGCATGTTGAAGGAAGACTTCAGTGCACCTGCTATGTACGCAATTCCAGAAGACATGCTAAAGGCAGACTACTTAAGTATTCAGCATAGGATAATTAGGGATGCCATGCATAACCGCGTGACTTCAAAACACATCCTGTGCATTCAATGTAACTCAGATGTGGCAAACAGCCACACCAGCTCCGTTTCTTAAATCCTTGGTACATACATTATGGAGCTGAAAGAATTTTTGAGAATACTACAGATTACAGCAAAACCAATAGGAAAACTGAAAAAAAAACATATAATAATGCAGCCTGCTGTTAATATACTTAAATAAGTCACAGTGATGCAAGCCATAAATGAGGATGTGGCTGTGTGTCCTAGAAAACAGCCAGCTAGAGTCAGACCAAGGCTGCAACTAAACCAGTTGTCAGACCAGCAGATAATTCACAGATACTGTCTAGACAGACAAATGGTGTAGGCTGTCTATAACATGTGTGCCCCACACGTCTGTGTAGACCCTGTGAGGAAACCCATTTCCCCTTGAAACTAAAATATGTCTCAGTCTGGGTGTACTTGCATCTGGGACATTCCAAAGACACATGAGGGATGATGTGGGAGTATCACAGACAGGTGTCAGTCATATCCTGGCAAAATTCCTGGAAGCAGTGTGCAGCAAGGTAGCTTACTACATATACTCCCCATCCACACCCATGGAGTGGAGAAATGTAATACACCACTTGTACAACATCGCAAACATCCCCCATATACTTGATACAATAGATTGCAAACACATACCTATTATAATATTAATACATCCAGAAGCAGACTGATACATAAACAGAAAGGGCTGGCCATCCATTAAATGCCAAGTTGTGTGTGCAGCAGATGGCAGCATAACAAAACACCATGACATCACACCCTGGAAGTGTCCGTGATGCTGCCACTTGGAGGGAAAGAAGACGCAAGGCTGCATTTTAGCAAGGGAGATTCCTGAGGGACTACTACTGGGTAAATACAAGAGCACAGATAGGATGTCAGTTAAGGATCCCCTCTCAACACTATCCAGTCTGAACAAAATTGTTTTACTTCCCCACAACAGGTGACTGTGGTTATCTTCTTGAGCCATGGCTAATGACCCTGTATCATGAAACACCCAACCAGAACACATGCAACAACCATAAACATCACAGAGCATGTGTTTGGTGTACTGAAAGCAAGGTTCAGATGTCTGGACACATCTGGGCTGCACTGCAATACTAACCTGAGAAAGCAATACAAATAATAACAGTGTGTTCCATGCTGCACAACATGCTAACCTGAGCACATGGCAGTCTTCCAGTTGCAGGTGTGGTTGAACTACCCCAAGAACCACACATATCTGAAGAGGATATCCCACATGTATCAGAGGAGGAGCAGGAAGACATAGGGGACAGAAGTCACAGGCATAGGCAATGTAGGGTGTGACCACAAGTGCAGGCCCCGGCTACATGGCAGTGTCTGACCCAAACATTTGAGTCATGACAAGCCACCTGTATATGAGTGCACAGACTGAACATTGATGTTCAGGTGTTGCCCCACCACAGCAAAATACATTGCATTTAATGTCAAGTACCCACAAGTATTACACACTAAGCATCACACATTATGAGCATAACACAATCCAACATAAGCATATGCAAATGCGTCAAACCCCCCTCCCCCAAAAAAAAACACAAATCATCAACTCAGGCCACAACCTACACACAGGTATGCATACACACTCGATGAGTTTTCTCACTGTATGGTAAACAATAAGGGACACACATCAGTGCTACACTTACATAGCTGTACAATATTATTTCAGAAACACATATCACAGTACAATGGTACTGAAATAAAATGAGTCAGCTAAGTGTACTACACTGTTGGACACACTCTAATGCAGTCTTGGTTGACCTCGCTGATGTCTCACACTGTGGTCTGCCCTGTCACAGCCATGTACAAACACATCCTGCCCAGGTTGCTCCAGAGAGAAGATTGATGGGTGTATGACACCATGTTGAGATGAAGCATGACTGCAAAGTGAAAGCTTTGTGACTGGTGGGACTTCAGCAGATGTACCAGCAGTTGACATCTGTGCAGGTTGGACCACGGACAGGGATTCCCAATGGGCAATGGTGGTTCTGCAGACAGGTGACCTGCCTCTCTCAGGTTGCAATCTGCTGTCCTCAGTCATGGAACACAAAATCCTACTCATAGTATGACACTGCTGCAGTACCGTAGAGGTTAGGGTTTCCACTGACAGTGCCTCAACTATCAGACTGTCATTCTGAGTGGCCAATGCAGCCATAATCTTGCTGTGTCTGCGCTCCTGTCCTTCATAGGTTCATACTAGGCTATCTGCCCAAGGGCATTTATAAGCCTAGCCCAGAGTTTTGTGGCTTTCGCCACCCCTTTAGTTTGAAGGATACTATGCCCATTATTTTGCTGTGCCTCTGTCAAGCAGTGACACTGAGGTAATCCCTGGGGTATATCTGCGATCTCCCATCCATTGGTCAAGATTTCTCTTGAACAAGGCCAGCGAGGTGCTCTGCCTCACATGTACCGGGATTTTGTTCCACAGCATAGGGAGTCTTTGGGTGATGAATCTGTCCCTCCAGCACGTCCTATTAATAACCGTGTCAAGGTTTAAGTCTCCCACCCTTGTAGTTCTGAGGGATCTAGATTTTTTGAGGTGAAGCATGTTCATCAGTTCTGGGTTGGACATGGCCTTGTATGTCAGCCACAGGTCACCTCTGAGCAGATGGTAAGCGACTGAATAGAGCTGGAGTTCCTTCAGTCGGGCAGCATAAGACATATTTTTGAGACCCTTTATCCTTTTGGTGAGGAACTTTTGGGGCCTTTCCAGTTGCTGCAGGTGTCGGGTCAGATACATTCCGAATGGGGCATTGTACTCAATCATTGGTCTGATGAGTGATGAGTACAGGGGAATGATGACCTCCCTTGATCTAGATGTGAATCCCTTCATGATCAGGTGGGCAATGTAGAAGGTCTTCCTAACTACTTTGGCAACGTGAGTGTCAAACGAAAGGTTACTGTCAACCTGGGTCCCCAGATCCCTGATGACCTCTTCTGCGCTCAGTGGATTGCCACCTATATGGTATCTAGGGGTAACCTTGTTTTTCCCGAAGGGAATGACTATGCATTTCTTGGCGTTTAACTTTAGTCCATGGCTCTGGCACCAGTTATCCGTTTCTATGAGACCCTTCTGAAGGATATCTGTGTCAGATGTGTTCTCGACTATGGCACCCAGTTTGCAGTCATCTGCAAACTTTGTCAGCCATAACCCTCCTGTGTTTTCTTGTACTTCTGAAAAGTAGATGCCGAACAAGAGTGGGCCCAGGACTGAGCCCTGTGGGACACCACTTGTGACAGGCTTTTCATGAATGGCAAATAGCTGGTACGCCACACAGTATGCGGCATGGCCAAGTGCATGGACATTTGAATGATGCCATAGCTGTGACTGTTCATTTGCCCACAGTAGGAGTTGTCACCATCTGACAGCTGGCTATGTACAACATCTGCTCGCCAGCATCTACAGATATGTCCTGTGTGTGTTTGTTGTGTGGATCCACCAGCAGCAGTGCTCCCAACTGTGGTGTGTTGACCAGAGGCCTCACCCTATTCAACATCCACTGTGTCATCATCCTCTGAATCCATTGACAAGTAGACTTCCGCATCTGAGAATACATCTGGTGCAACATCAGTGTCAACCTCATGGATGGATCCTTCAAACAAATCAAAGTCCTCTGGGCCAGGAGCCATACTACCAGGCTGAGACATCATGAAAATAGATCAGGACAATGTGCCTACAGCACATGATGAATATAAAGGACAGCTGTTTTATATATATATATATATATATATATATATATATATATATATATATATATTTTTTTTTTTTTTTTCACTACAATGTTACAAATACTACTGACTTCACTTGTAATGTATTGTATGTATGTTTCACGAAATTTACATACCATGACTATATAATCTATTAACAAGGCCAACATACTGTACATGATGTATGTGATGCATTAGACATCTGGCAAAAACACAAAATGTTATTGTTCCACTGTGCTGAACTTCATCTAGCGTAGGGAAAAAAAAGACATTGAGGATCACATTATTGACAACATTTACCAGGTGAACACAGTTAAAACATATAGAATGTGTGACATACACATACCACTCATAGATGCACTTGAGGAATCCTGCTATGTAAGAGGTTGTGGTTTGTACTGTGGACCCTGCAGTGGGAAGTAAAGAGAAAGACACCACAGTTATGTAGTTATCAAAACTAATACTAACAACATTACATATACAGCACAGTAATATGGGCTGCAGCCTGCAAATACTCACAGGATGTATGTTGCACTGTGCATCAGAAGGGCCTGTATTGACAATGATTTTCAAATATGTCAGTCATCATGTGTGCATGTGTGCTAAACATAGTTGAAAGTATTGACTGTCACTGTAATATACCTGGTCTTTCTGCACTTAATAATGTGTGGCTTCCCCCCTCCACTGATTGTACCTGTAGTGTTCAATGTTAGGAAAACAACAGTATAACAGTAAACAGCAGTGCTATTAAATGAGGTGGTGGCACTAACAAGGTATTGTGCACAATAACAGTATAGAGACAGTCACCTGCTATTCCCTGCTGTAGGCCCAAAGTAGATGGACCTGTCAATATTAATGCACAAAACATTACAACTATAGTTTGCAGTGTTCTGTCTGTAACTTAGATCTGCCAAATACATGTCATTATACATACATTTATCATCTTCACTGTGTTCATGACCATACCCTTCAACCTCTCAGTGCAAGAAATCTGGACAAAGGCCCAAAAATAGGGACAGATTTTAAATATTGCTCCTATAAACTTAAAAAAATGCTAAAATAACAGGTTTTGCATTATTATATATTTTCTGATGGATATGAAGTCTAAAACTCAAATATATGTCATTATTTTATATTTTTACTGACTTCAATCCACAATAATCATTTAACAGAAAAACACAAATTTTATGAGGAACAGACCAAAAATATGAGGCAGAAATCTAGACATTCTGTGAAAATCTGGACAGTTGAGAGGTATGTTCATGGCTGAACTCTGCTGCTGTAAATCAAACACAGGAATGCATGAATGGTCATACTAAAGCAATATGCAATGAGGGTCAAAATATTAATCTCGGCACTGAACATGGATACATACATGTCCATCCTGTAACCCCAGCTTCAATCCCACCACCAAGAATTTGCCACTCCTCTCTTGCTGTATGCAGTGATGTCAAAAAACTATGATGTCATCGGGGAGGCCAGTGGTGCTGCACCACTGCTGGCATCCCTTGACCTCTCATAATGTGCCAGTCTGTTGGCTGCATGAGTAATCGTGTCTGAGCAGCAATGTCTACAGGCCTCACAGGATCAGTTATGGCCTCCAACTGCATTGATCATGTTGTTGAGGTTTTGTCCATATTTTATTTCTCCAAACAATAGCCCTTGAATGGCCTAGGAGTATCCTTCCATGTTGTCCACATGCATCAATTATGATGCCATTTTCCTGGGGGGAAAGTTATCTGTCTTAGGATGAAAACATTGATATGCTCATGATAATCATGAATGATACATTTATGCATTTGATTCTGTAAACAGCATTTGTTAAAGTAAGCCCTGTATATTCCTGTGCAATGCAAAGATCTGTATAACACTAGCTGTGATAAATACTAACATGATGTGTACAAAGTATCAACAATACCCTCATACAACATCTGTAAAAGCAACATAACTTGTAATATATGCATAATTTCTGACTGGGATTAGAACCCCTGACACTACATATATGTTGAAGGGAGGTCCACAGCCAACAGCATTATGCCACCAGAGTTTGCTTCCATTTCACATTAAAATACTACATCAATCAGCAACTAAACAACTTACAGAATGCTTCGGAATAACTCAGGATCTGTAAGCATTACAGATACATAGTAAACTGAGACAGTGATAACACCTTTGTTAAGAGGCATCATTGAATAAATATACATTACAGCATGTTTTAACACTGTTTTGGAGAACAGGATTTAAGAAATATCCATAAGATCGACATCATGTACTAAGTACAGATACTGTCATAATCTGTAAGTTTCTGTAGTTAGACCACCAAATCACCATTAAGCATTGTGGATGATCTATAAATCCTCCTCTATACACTGTTATAATTTGCAGTGGACGTCTGTCTACACAATTGCATATGGGACTGAACCAACATATTTAGAAGAACAACACCTATATGCATACATTTCCATTCAACATGACTGCAGGAACCTTTAACAAATTTTGTTAAACTTAACATTTTGAGTAAATATGACTTTAAACATGTACCTTTTGAAATTATTATTTTTAACAGCTGTACAAATTACCACTGCAGAGCTTCCAGCAGTTGCCAATGTACCTTGAATTGAGACTCAGAATCAAAGTGCACCTTGTGTGCATACATTTCAACTCATTACATCCGAGTGACGCATCCAGTTAACACCTACTGACCCTGCTGGGTGTCAAATATTGCTTGTTCATATTTGCATCAATAATTCCAAAACAGTACTATGTAAATTTTTTTTAAAGATTTCATCTTAAAGCTTACACAATGGCAAACTCAACTGCATGAACATTTGATCTCTGTTTAGTGCAGTTAAATAGATATTAATGGTTCCAAGTCCAAAAAGTCAAAACTGTTGCACGGAGAAGCAGGACTCTTGAAAAGCACTTGTGTGCACGGAGCTTGTTGTGAGTGCTGTCTTGTCTTTACATTGAGATATTAATGGTTGTTTTATGATATTAATTTATATAGATGTAGTTTTCACATTTCTAAATATCTCAACAACCGAGTAACACAGACAGAACTCCTTAGTCTCATATGAAAGCTCTCAGATAGATGAATACAATGCTTCTGACAATATGTGTGTAACTTGAGAGGTTGCTGAGATATTGTAAGTTGTTTACAAAATCTTACAAATGTAATGGTTAATGTATTTACTGTGACTCATAAAATTTAGTTTAAGACCTAGAACCAAAAGAATACTACCATTATAAAAATAGTTTGTGCTGGAGTTTGCCATTTTTACTTCGTTCATAATCCCTATGGTTCCAGGGATATCATAGGCGCCGGAACCATAGAGCGAGGGGGAGAGAGCACCCCCCCCACTTTTGCAGCTGTAAGACCTATAGGCGAACCCATGTGTGTGACCGTAAATTCAAACAGAACTGCACAGAACCTGCTGCTGCATTCCTGATTATTTTATCTGTTTCTCCCAAGAGTGTGCTCTGTTCCGTAGGAGTTACTGGAAGGAAGCTCCATTAATGGCTGAGGTAAGGAAAGAGATTTTGCAGGCTGAGCTGAGGAGTTACTGGAAGGAAGTCCCATTAATGGCTGAGGTAAGGAGAGAGATTTTGCAGGCTGAGCTGAGGTCCGTTGTTGTTATTTCTTATTTACAGGCTGAGCTGAGGTCTGTTGTTATGCTGATTGCAGGAGAGAGATGTTTACAGGGTTGTTATTATTTCTTGAGGTGTGTGTGTGTTTGTCTATAATGTCCCAGGTAGTTATGGCTGGTGGTTTGGATTACTTGGGCTCAAACCCTGTACCTTATGAACATGAGCCTGCATTCTCTACCCACACCACCACTTGTGATCCAGGGACTTTAGTCTGTTCCTCTTAATATTTGTGGTTTTCTGGCAAACCAGTGAGAATAGAATTCACTAAATGATAGCTCTGACTTTTTTGGAAACACATGGTAACACAAAACACTATTTTAGCAAAGTTCTAAGATTATGCAAGCAATATTTAAAATGTGTCCCTGGTTTTGGGCCCCTCCCCCCAAAATAAATTTTGCCTTTTTCCAGATTTCTTCTGCTGCGAAATTGAGAGATTTAGTTGTGTCAAGTGGATGGTGCAGTGGTAGTGTTGCCTTACAGCAAAAGATTTTTGGTTTGATTCTTGGCTGGCATGCCTTCTGTGTGGCGTCTGTATGTCCTCTCTGTTTGTGTGGGTTTTCTCTGGGTGCATTGGTTTCTTCCCATGTTACAAAGACTTATGTCTGGAGAATTTCTCCCTCTGCCACTGCTGAAAATTGGCTTTGTTTCAGGTTGGACTTTCCTGGTAAACAAATGTTAAATAAATAAAAAAATATGCTGAGAGCTTCAGGGGAAGAGAAGTTTAGTACTGCTTATTCAGAGTCTGTTTGCATTGTTAGTAGCACAGCAGGTAGTAGCCTTACTTTTGATGCAGAAGGCTGTGAGCTCTACTCCTTCAGTATGCAGATGGGTCACTTATAATGTACTGCGTTATACTTTAAAGGGAATGGATTCTGCAGTCCTGTGAATGTCCTCCTTTGGAGGAGTTACCTAGTACCTATGAACCTGTTATCAGTTTGCCATCCATTCCTTATTCCAGTATTACTAGCTTATCATTTTTTTAATGTAATTACTGCGGTGGTGGTGCTGCGGTAGCATTGTCACCTCACAGTAAGACGTTGTCCCATTCGATTCTCAGCTAGAGCGTCTTCTGTGTGGAGGCATACGTGAATGGGGCATGCCTTCATTGAAGGTTGTGCATCAGGGCTGGTAACCCGGTACGTAAAAATCCACTACCAAACATTAGCGGACCGGAGTTCCGCTGTGGTGAACCCTAACCGAGAAAAGCCGAAAGACACAAACAGTCATTTTTAATGTAACATAGGCAATTTATTCTTCAAGGGCAACATCCACTTTCTTTGTAGGTGAAACAATGAAATACAAAGTTGTTTCCTAGCAGCAACCTCTTTGTTAGTTAGAGATTCTTTTAATGTGGAATTATTTAGTTAACTTCTGCAGACATTTTGCATATTTACTTATACTGGTGGATTGTAATGACAGAAGTTTGAGTGGCCTTTTATAGTTGAAATTTTCTGAAATGGGTAGTTTTGTCATTCGGTCATACATTTTGTTTCATTGCTTACTAGAAGAATGTTCAAAACTACAAATTTAAAACACAATCTAACAACTGGTGCTGTGTTATACAAGGAATATAATTTAATACAATCCGGAAGGTGAATCAAAGAATACATACATGTATACATGACCCTAAAAATGTGTTTGAAAACAGCCCAGAGGAAACTGTGAAGGGTTCAAAATCATGGGCAGATTTTAAGCTTTACTCTTGTTACCAAAGCAATGGATAAAGGTAAAACAGTTCACACCATATTACCTTGACCTGGCCAAGCCTTTTGACACAATCCCCTACTCAGGTGTAGTACAAAAGATGAATAATGTAAGAGGAGTAAACACTTGCTTCACTAGCTGGATTGCCAAGACTTGGTCACAGGATGCAGGAGATCAAAATAGGGGAAGAGACCAGTCACCAATGGAGTTCCCCAGGGTTCGGTGCTGAGACTTTTTCTGTTTGGCATATACATCTCAAAAATAAAAAGAAATATCAGAGGGCTTTGACTTAGGGTTGCCACCTTTTCAAATGGCCAGAGTGGGACATTTTTGGTACAAACATCAGATTTTACAGGCCGACATATACCCACGGTCAGTACAAAAGTTAGAACTTAAATTTTTTGCCTAATTAAAAGCTTATTCTTGTAGCATTTTAGTTGCTTATTCTGTTTCTTATAACATTTAGGTATTTTAGATACAGAATAACCATTTTATGCAACCATTACATAAAATATAGGAAATAATTTTGTCCTAAAATCTCAGGACATCTGCCATTTTTACAATTTTTTGTCAGGACACAACTGCCCAAAAAGGGACTGTCCCTCGCAAAGTGGGACAAGTGGTAACCCTACTTTGGCTGGCTAAGTTTGAGATGACTGCAAGCTAGGAGCAGTTATTGAATCCCCAAATGACTTAACCATCATGCAGGAAGGTTTGTCCCAAACAATAACTGGTGTCAAAATCATGACAATGCCCTCTGAGAACTGACTCAATTGTTTGGCATTTGGGAACTTGTGTGTACAGTGAACTAACTTTTGAACAACATGTGCCCAGAGTCATAAGAAATCCTTTCTATATTGCACAGTTTATAAACACACTGATTGTGATTAGATCTAGAGATGTTGTAGTTCCCCTTTACAAAGCTCTCATTAGGTCAATCATTTTGTATAATGCCCGCTTTGACATGCATTTGTCCAGCCCCATGCAACAATTGGAATACCTTCAGAGATACCTCACGTAAAAGAATACAAGTCCTAAACAATAGGTCTTGCATGGACTACTTCAAAGATTTATTACTATACTCAGTATCCTACAGAGTGCTTAGAGGTGACGTCTGGCATCCTCCGACCAAATACAGATGGACCTACTGAACATCAGCAAGTCAAATGGCATCAGAAATACTCAGTCCAGGTATCTAAACTGAATGTTGTGGAGAGGTGGATATATACCACAGAGGCTACCACTGTTCCAGAACAGACTATCCATAAAAATAAAACAAAGCTCATCCATCCATATTCAAATGCATCTTGGATCTAAGGATGGGTAATAGAAAATGTACTCCAGGATTGCCCCTCATGCCACTAATGGATAGAGGCAGTTCTTAAATACTGCATCACTTACATGAGTCCTCTCAAATTATCTATGGAATGATCACAGATATCCTCACTAGGGCTAATATACAATTATCAGCCATGGGATAGGTAAGACCAATCAGAAAATATGAATTCAAGAATCAAACACCAAAAGGGAATTGGCTAAGCTTAAAAAGTCCTCCAAGTGAAGCTATGTTGTGGTAGTAAATAGTTATAAAAATTGCCCTTTTTAGATCACTAAGTGCCCCTCTCACTCTCCGCCCCCCAGTCTTCAACAGCTTCCGGCGCCTATGAGGGATATGAACATTTGTTTGAAATGTGAGGACATAATTTGATTCTGTCAAAAGACTTGGGCTCTACTCATTGGAAATTACAGTGCAAACTTCCTGAGCTCCATTGGAGTGAATGAGTTAAGTACCATTTCCACCGTATGTACTTAATGAAGTTAATTAAAAGTCAAGTTCTTAGATCACATTTGCGCACATCTGCATAAATTGTCATTATGAGCAGAAAGACCCAGTCGGTATCAACAAATGTTATCATGTGTGGCATGTGCCCAGTATCTTCCTATAATCTTAGAACATGACATCAGTGCCACTTTCAAATACTGATTTTGATACATTTACTGATCAAACCATTGCTAACTGCAAACTGAGTGGCACCTCAGTCAGCATTTCTGTGTTTTTCTGTTTTATAGATAACCACTGATTTAAAACTGTGATGGCGACTTCAAGAAGGCCGTGATGTCTCAATGCACCCAACTGGACCAATGGGGAGATGTGACACAGATGTTGACTGCATACGTTGGATTGGAGCAGCGGATGAGAGCCAGACCCAGGACCTTCACTATGATCGATGTGTGGAACAGGATTGTGATGGAGCATCGATGGAGGGCGGGGATCTACCTCACTGGAGTGCAGGTTCATCACTGCTGTGATGACCCTGCATCACAGGTCACAGCTGAGCTTTGACGGATGGTTGTTGAGGTGCAGAGACAGTCCGTCGATCTCCACAGTTAGTACCAATATTCTTTGTATTCCCTAGTATTCTTACGGATTTTACAGATATTTGTTTGACCAATATATAGCATATAAATGTTTTTATAATCACGTTTTAGCTGCTGTGTGAATTATCTTGTGGGGAAAGTTCACTGGACTTTGTAGGTATTACCCTCTTGACTGTGGGTTCACTACCCATGTTGTTATTTTAGTTAAATATTTTAGTTAATAATTGAATAATAAAATTAACTATGTCCTTTGAGGATGTACTTATGTTTTTCAACATATAGCTGCATAATTTCACATAAACAACTGTCCTCATGCATCACAGATGCCTATAGCACATTTTGTAGTTTTCTGTTATAGTCCCACTGTATCACCTATTGGACCATTACAAGGTGGAAGACAAACACATATATAATTAAGTTACATCATTTTTCATACACAAGTACACAGACAAGTACAGTTAATGTAAAAATTAATGGCTGTATCATTGGTTAAACATATTTTGTTCCATTTGTGTTAATAGCTGTTATGTCTTCAGTATAAGAGGCATTAAAATTGTAAGCATTTCCCATATTCTTCCATTCATCACAGGATTTCTAAGAAACACCTGCAGTACCTGCTGTGAAAATCTGCGGTGGTACAGTGGTAGCATTGTTGCCTCACAGCAAGAGGTTTTCCTGTTCGATTATCGGCTGGAGTGCCTTCTGTGTGGAGTCTGCATGTCCTCCCCGTGGTCGAGTGGCCTCCGAAAGACATGCGTGAATGGGTGTACCTTCGCTGAAGGTTGGGCATCGGGCTGGCAACTCGGCACCATAAAAATCTACTGCCAATCATTAGCGGGCCAGAGTTCCGCTGTGGTGACCCCTAACCGGGAAAAGCCGAAAAGACAAACAAACCTGCAGTACCTGTTGTCTACAATGATAGCCTAGTTGAATGTTAGCTTTACCTGTAAAGCAACTGGCCAGCATGTGTACATTTTGGCATGTTCTTCACCCATATCATTTTTTTTAAATCCATATTGCAATAGTTTATATTAAGGTTTATTATGCTGTGCATGGTAATGAATCACTGATCTAGTCTTTCTACGAATAGTGCCATAATCCGTAACAGCCTAATAAAATCAGTTGTTGAACAACAGTGTTTGAACAGCATTACCTGGGCTTACGAGCAGCATTTGCTGAGTTTTGGCTCAGCTTTAAAGGATGTAGGCCAGCATGTCTACATTTTGTAGGCTGTGTGTTCAAGTCTTGAAAGGGGACACATTTATCTTAAAATATTATATTGATTTCTAACACCCACAGCATTCTTTTAACAAAGCATTTTACATTTTTGATATTAATCTATATTTTGACAGTTGTGAGTAACTCGGTATAGCCATAATCCATAACATTCTGTTAACATCAGCCATTTAACAGCAAGGGCAGTGCATCTTGATAAAATTTGTTATATGTCTGAGCAATTTTTAGTTTAATATTGTATACTTTTTAAAATACTATGAATGTCATGAAATATTGAAGTCAATAATGGAAAAGAATCAACCTACAAATTTTGAGGGACTGTGAAGGGCACACTGACACTTGCAATGAAGGACAGGGAAGATGTATGTATTTAACTAGCGATGTGCAATTTAACAAGGAATAGTGGTCCTCACACATACCCCCTCTGTAGCCATAATGTACAACAATAGGTATGGTTCTGTTCACAGAAACTGCATTACATGACACCATCAGACTGCCTGAGGAATGGGTTATCTCAAAAGCTGTTTATTTTTCAGAACACAGTGCTGACATTAGTGTAATTTAAAAACAATTTAGCTACATGCACAGTACATGTTCACAGTTTACAGTCCTAAGCCAATATCATTCTTGTTGGTCCATTCCTCGTCAATATAATGTCATCACATTAACTCTTTCACAGCTTGGAAAGCATGCTTTTACAGTTGAGATATGTTAGGCAGGCAGATAAGTCCCCAAGTGAGAGTTTGCATGTAGGTTGTACCTGGAGGTTTGACTCTCATGTCTTCCAAACTGTGCTCAAAGATGTTAAAACCTGACTGTGACAATCTCAATTATTTGTGCTTATCTAATGTTCTTTAGAATGACAGTCTACAAAGTGTGTTGTAAAATTTTTATCCTTGTTATTTGAGGAATAATTTTTTAATTGTTTAAATTTTAGATGAGGAGGACCGCTGTTGAAACAGATATGGCTGCACAAGCTTGGAGAGCAGTGCAAGGAGAGAGGTATGTTGAATATTTTATGTATGTTATAAGCTGAGATGCATATTCCACTGTTTTTTGGGCCTGTATTTTTCCAAATTACATGTTTGTTGTTTATAATGCAGGGATACCTATCATACATCAGTAAGGTAAGTGAAATCAACAAATGGTAACTGTCCTTACAACTGTGTATAAAACTTATAGTCTAGATATAGCTTGTATTTTGGATCCATTTTGTCAGCACAAATGTTTTAACAAAACATCCACAACCTAAATGACAGTTTATTGTTTGTATCTGACACATAGGCTTTAAGGTGAATGTTTTACCTGCAAGCGTAAGTGCTGTGACTATTGCTTATGTTACATGGCTTGGCATACATGTATGTCTGGCTGTGTTTTCTGACGACTGATGTGTTGTTCTGTTGTGCATAACCTGCCTATTCCCAGAGTAAATGGGAGTCTGAGGTGACAGTGTTAGTTGGCCTTCAGTTCAACATTGGTAGTGCACCTGCCTCACACACCATGAGCCCATGAGTGTGTTTGTAAAAACACTGTTATAGCCCAGGTTGACTGTCACTTGAGCAGATAGCCATTTGATAACAGCAGTTCATAACCAGCAAACATGTTCCAAAACATTTTGTTTTGTAAGCCTTCTTATTCTTGATTGTTTCTGAAGACAATGCATACAGTTATACACCATGCAATAATATTAACATATATTTTACATTCTGATATGTCTACAGTTGTTTTGATTGAACATACCACATTGTTTTAGTGTTGTATTCATTATATTGATGTGTTCAGCCAAATATCATGTTGTTTGTTTCAGATGGTTGTCATATGGTGTGCCTTTTGTCCACAATAGTGTCCAATAACTTTCTCCTCCTTTATTCAATGGCATGTTGTGTCCGCTTATATACATCATTGAATGCAGACAGTAAAATATGCTTGTTGACCATTCATACATTTTTATAAAGCTAATGATATGTATGTGTGTGTCTAAGCATATGGAAATGTTTAGAAAATAATATAGTTGCCCTTTTTAGGAGTATGAGATATACGGCCATGGGTAACATTGTCCATATTCGATGAGTCTCAGACCCTGTGTAAATTTTTATCATAAGGATATTGTGTTGTGCTGCAATTTTCATGGAGTGTTCTACATGATAGATATTTTTTTCTTTTCTGTTGTTTTTTTGCAATTAATCTTTACAGAGCATGGTACCTGAGGATGTTTGCCAATCCAAA